>NC_062522.1:7162889-7252889 GCF_022655615.1 Tachysurus fulvidraco
AGGCATTTGGTAGACGCCGTTATCCAGAGCAACGTACATTTTATACAACTGAGCAATTGAGGGTTAAAGGCCTTTCTCATGGGCTCAGCAAAAGCAGCTTGGGGGATATGGGATTCAAACTCCCAACCTTCTGATCAGTAGTCCAACACTTCACCCATTAGGCTACCACATTCCAGAGAGATTTAAGTCCCAAAATAGTCTGCTAAGAAAACACTTAAATTCTGTGTATGGCTCAAAACTGAGAGAAAAACACACGTCTCATACTGAGTGCCAATAGAGTCCTTCATTTTATATCAGGCTTGTGGCCAGACAACACTTTTGTCACACTGTCATTACTGTACATTTCGTACAAGACGGTAGTTAGAGCAGCTCTGCTGTATGGGTTAGAGATTGTAGTAGTGAGAAAAAGTCATGAGGCAGAGATGGAGGTAGCAGAGATGAGGATGTTGAGGTACTCTTTAGGAGTGACGAGGATGGACATGATTACACATCAGAGGGACAGCAAAGATTGGCTGTTTGGGGGACAGGGACAGAGAGACTAGATTGAGATGGTTTGGACATGTACAGAGGAGAGATATAGTTATATTGGTAGAAGGATGTTGGAGATGGAGCTGCCAGGTCAACAGGAAGGCCAAAGAGGAGATTATATGGATGTGTTAAAAGTGGACATAAAAGTAATTGGTGTAAGAGTAGAGGAAGCTGAGGACAGAGTTAAGAGGAAACAGATGATTCACTGTGGCGACCCCTAACAGGAAACTATGAAATTAGAAGATGACACTGTCATTACATAATGTGACGTGACATACGACTAAGTACGGTGACCCATACTCAGAATTCGTTCTCTGCATTTGACCCATCCAGAGTGCACACACAAAGCAGTGAACACACACACACACACACACACACACACACACACAGAGCAGTGGGCAGCCATTTATGCTGCGGTGCCCAGGGAGCAGGTGGGGGATTCGGTGCCTTGCTCAAGGGCACCTCAGTCGTGGCCGGCCCGGGACTCAAACCCACAACCTTAGGATTACGAGTCAGACTCTCTAACTATTAGGCCACGAATTGCCCAGGTTTTCGCATATCCCAGGTTATGGGGTCACAGCGCAGGGTCAAGCCATAGGGACGGCGCCCCTGGAGCAGGTGAGTTTAAGGACCTTGCCCAAGGACCCAACGTTGATGCTCAGCAGCATGTGGACTTAACTGCTGGATCATCACATCCTTACATTCAGCTGGTGGAATAAAAATCATCTCATCCAAGGTTTTCAGTCAGTTTAAGAGGAATGATTATAAGCCAAATATTCATTCACAAAGTCCACAGAGTGTCAGAGACGTTTCACTTGCTGCTGTCACCTCTGGCGTTTTTGTTAGGGATCTCAGTACTAAACATTGTCCTCTGATTTGTGACAATATCTAGAATTAAAAGGGTTATATTAGGGAATTAAATTGAATATAAACGCGCAGTTAAAACCTAGGTGTTTTGCGGAATAATTGTAAAATATATACTAGATAAATAAATAAATAAATAAATAAATAAATAAATGCATAAATAAATAAACAAATAAAACTAAAGTAAATTAGGTTTTTGTATATTGTACTTTATTATTATTCACTGTACATATGCTATATGAGTGTAAGTGTTTAATTTCTACATCAGTCCTGTAGGAGTGGAAATCTATTTTATACTGATTTACTTGCCACTGACTGCTCCATTATGTCGAGGGATACATGTTTTATTTATCACCGTGTGCGAGAGAGAGAAAGGCAGCGATTGAGCCGTGGGAAATCATGCATATTTTAATTGTTTTCCTTCACTGTTCGAAGAGTGACTAAGGATCTTTATAAATGAGATCGATGCATTAGCAAACATAAGAACCCAGAACAGAATAATTATTTCTTCATATCATTTCCAGCAGTGGGCTGAAGTTTATCCATTTTCATGCTTAAGGATTTTATTATTTTCTAAAAATGATTAGGTTTTTATATACTACATTAGATTCATTTAAAGTATTACTTTTGCAATACACACATCTCTTTCATTACAAGAATATACACAGACAAAAAGTCCATAAACAGACGGCCAGATTCATTTCCACTTCGTATTACGCAGAATTCTTCAGTCCGATTTTAACTAAAAAAAAAAAAAAAAAACTGCCGATCTATTATTTTTAATCTCTATTCTATTCATCTGTGTATATTTTATTCATACGTGCTGGAAAGAAATAATGAGAAATAAAAGAAATGTGATTTGTAAGAACTTGTCCTGTATCGAATAAGATTCAGAGATTATAATTGAAGGTTTTTTTTCCCTCCTGTCATTAAAAGCGACATGACTTTTCGTAGACAGTTTAATACACGAAGGGAAAAAAAATCAATTATAATTTTTGCATATTTTATTTTACTGAGTTTATGAAGTACAGGCTGATACATTATTAATGAGACAGACATGACTGTGACATGACTGCTGTCACCGACAGGGAGACAAAAGTAGATTTTCATTAATCTTTGACACATTTTCAGAGAGGAATTTGACAGGAAAAGAGTGTTGGTACGTATTAAAATTCTCTAATTTTACAAAATACAAAACTGGCGTTAGAATTGAACATATCTGACATTTTATGGAAGAAAAATGAATGTTCTGTAAAGGGAGTAGTTCACATACAGTAAGTTCTTACCATGATAAGTAAGTTATGTTGAGCCTGTAAGCAAACCCACAACTCCTGAAGTTCCAGATACTAAACTAACCTAAAGAAGGCCACTGTTCAGCTGTGCTAGAACCATTGTGAAATGGTTCTCTAATATTCAATCAGCCTTATACAAGGATAAACTTGGATTAGCAAACATAAGATGAGATTGAAACAGAGGACTGGTGGTAACAATAGATTTTTCTTTAAAATTTATCTGATTTATTTCTATATATACATATATGTACACACACACACACACACACACACATATATATATATATATATATATATATATATATATATATATATATATATATATATATATATATATATATATATATATATATATATATATATATATATATATATACACATATGTATATACGTGTGTATGTACATATGTATATACATATGTGTGTGTATATATATATATATATAGTACTTTTCAAAAGTTAGCTTTCAGTAATATAAATAATGAGTGTTTATTTCTGTCAATTTACAAAATGCAAAGTGAACAAACAAAAGAAAAATCTAAATCAAAGCAATATTTGGTGTTACTACCTTTTGCCTTCAAACCAGCATGAAGCGATGCCACGGCCCCCACAGAGCCCTGATCTCAACATCATCCAGTGTGTCTGGGATTACATGAAGAGACAGAAGGATGTGAGAAAGCCGACATCCACAGAAGATCTGTGGTTAGTTCTCCAAGATGTCTGGGACAACCTACCGGCCGAGTTCCTTCAAAAACTGTGTACAAGTGTACCTAGAAGAATTGCTGCTGTTTTGAAGGCAAAGGGCGGTCACACCAAATACTGATTAGATTTAGATTTCTCTTTTGTTCATTCACTAAAACTTTTGCACAGTACTGTATATATATACAGTATTATTTAAAACACTACTGTTGCTCTTGTGTTTGTACTACAGTATGAAGAGGTCCATAAAGCGGGAGCACAAACCCAGTTTTGGAATAAATTGGGTTTAAAAATACATCTGCACTGGGAAATTTAGATGTCACACCCCTTGTTGAGCAACTCCATTCAAATCAGCTCAGGGGCATTCTTTACTGACAATCAATTCAATTCATTTCTTTCTTCTTTTTTTTTTTAATGTGAGGCGAATACTGGAGTGTACAGAGTTAGTTTCCTTTATGTTCTTGTACAGTAAGTTGCTGCAAGTAAAAGTCAATAAAATCTCTCAGCTGCAACAATACCCTGGGCATGTAAGGTTCTTTATGTGATATTACATGCTCATACTCGGTGAGGAAAGCTTACAGTATTAAATGGGAGGCTACAATAGAACATTTATCTAATCAAAAGCTCCAGAATGAAATGTTTAGCATTTATGACAAGATGTTTTGAGTCTGTAAGGCACAACTAGGTTCAGAATTTTTGAAGATACCAAAGATGGTAAAAAAATATAGATTTCATTTTGCAGTGTTACATATTCACAAACTGGGAAAAGCTTTGATACTAAATGCATTTAAAAATCACCCTAAATTAGCAAACTAGCAATTACTGTAAAACACCATACGTCAGGCTGACAGTTTTTGAAACTGGTTCGTAATATCAGCAGAAGACAAGAAGGCTTAGAAACACTTATCCAATAAATAAATAAACAAACAAACAAACAAACAAACAAACAAACAAATAAATAAATAAATAAATAAATAAGTGCAACACTTATATGCACCTTTTCATCAATCTGTTCTTTCCATATTTGATATTAGCTTATATTAAAGAGAATTGCTTTTTTTTTATGTACAGGACTTGATCTACAGTTTATGATACTTGGTTCATTGCACACACACACACACACACACACACACACACACACACACACACACACACACACACACACACACACACACACACACACACACACACACACACACACACACTCAGATTGCACTTTAAGTACCAGAGCGGTCCTTTTTTTTCTGTATAAATGTCATAGTGAAAGGATAGAAAGAGTTGAAGCATTGTTGGTTGGTGTGAGTCTCAGGAGTAGCCCAGGGATCTGCAGGTGTGTACAGAAAGTAAAGGTGTTATTTGATTAATAAAACATTTTTTGGGACATAAGAAAAATATCCCATGTGACATCTGCTATACACTGAAGCTACTGAATATAACATTCCCTTTTTGACTAAGTACTTTTAGTGTACAGTGTCTCGATCCACACACTGTTTTCTGATATTGTTTTAGAACGGATTATGCTGAGTGCACACACACACATATATATATATGTGTATATATATATATATATATATATATATATATATATATATATATATATATATATATATATATATATACTGAACAAAATTATAAATGCAACACTTTTGTATTTGCCCCCATTTTTCATGAGCTGAACTCAAAGAACTATGTACACAAAAGGTCTATTTCTCTCAAATATTGTTCACAAATCTCTCTAAATCTGTGTTAGTGAGCACTTTTTCTTTGCTAAGATAATTCATCCACCTCACAGATGTGACATATCAAGATGCTGATTAGACAGCATGATTATTACACAGGTGTGCCTTAGTTTGGCCACAATAAAAGGCCACTATACAATGTGCAGTTATCACATAGCACAATGCCACAGATGTCAAAAGTTTTGAGAGAGCGTGCAATTGGCATGCTAACTGCAGGAATGTTCACCAGACCTGTTGCCCCTGAATTGAATGTTCGTTTCTCTACCATAAGCCATCTCCAAAGGCGTTTCAGAGATTTTGGCAGTACATCCAACCAGCCACACAACCACAGACCACGGTAACCACTTCATCCCAGGACCTCCACATCCAGCATCTTCACCTCCAAGATCGTCTGAGACTCACCACTCGGATATCGGTTTGCAAAGAATTTCTGCACAAACTGTCAGAAACTTTTTCAGAGAAGCTCATCTGCATGCTCACCATCCTCATCTGGATTGTAACCGACTTGACTGGGCAAATGGTCACATTCGATGTCGTCTGGAACTTTGGAGAGGTGTTCTCTTCACGGATGAATCCTGGTTTTCATGCATTTTATTGATGGCATTTTGAATGCACAGAGATACCGTGATGAGATTCTGAGGCCCATTGTTGTGCCGTTCATCCACGACCGTCACTTCATGTTGCAGCATGATAATGCACGGCCCCATATTGCAAGGATCTGTATTCAATTCGTGGAGGATGAAACATCCTACAGTAGTTCTTGCATGGACAGCATACTCACTGGACATGTCACCCATGTTTGGGATGCTCTGGATCGGCGTATACGACAGCATGTTTCAATTCCTAAAATAAAAAACATTGAAAAGCTATTGAAGAGGAGTCGACCAACATTCCACAGGCCACAATCAACAATGTGATCAACTCTATGCAAAGGAGATGTGTTGCTCTGGATGAGGCATATGGTGGTCACACCAGATACTGACTGGATTTCAGACATCACCAGACCCCCTAATACAGTAAAACTGCATGAAACAGTAAAACTATAGTTTGGTGGAGGGGGGGTTATGGTGTGGGGTTGTTTTTCAGGAGTTGGGGTTGGCCCCTTAGTTCCAGTAAAAGGAACTCTTGATGTTTCAGCATATCAAGACATTTTGGACAATTTCATGCTCCCAACTTTCTGGAACAGTTTCCCTTTCCTGTTCCAACATGACCACATCAGTGCAAAAATAGCAAGGTCTATAAAGACATAGATGAGCGAGTTTGGTGTGGTGGAACTTGACTGGCCTGCACAGTTCTGACCTCAACCCAACAGAACGCCTTTGGGATTACTGCAGCGAGACATTTTTGTCCAACATCAGTGTCTGATCTCACTAACACTCCCATAGAGTGTTCCCATAAACACTCTCCTAAACCTTGTGGAAAGCCTTTCCAGAAGGGTTGAAGCTGTTATAGCTGTGAAGGGTTGGACAACTCCATGTTAAACCCTAAAGATTAAGAATGGAATGTCATTAAAATTCATGTGCATGTAAAGATGTCCCAAAACTTTTGGCAATATACTGTATGTATTTTATATATAGTCATTAATGTAATATATAACTGTTGCAGAGTGCTCAGGTTGCTAAACAGTCCTGCTTTAGTTTACCAAAATAAATTAATGTCACTGTCATGTCATGTGTTTGTCATAGAGAATTAAGATTGTTACAACTCACAAGTCACAAAAATAAAGACTATAAGTGAGGATGTAGCACACATGTAACAGATATAACACCAACAAAAGTTTGACAAAGAAACAGACAGGAACCAAAAGTTAAGGATTGCTAATGAATAGTAACAGGTGTGAGTGAACAGTGACATGTGACTTGGTCATGTGACTTGCTTGGGTTGATGGATAATGTAGGTCAGCACCAATTTTGGTGATGTTTTGTCCAGTCTAAACAGTAGTAAAGATTTTTTTAATAACTAGGATATCTGGTTTAATACTAAAATGGTAGGCTGCAGTATCTATCCTGAAAGGAGAAGAGTTTTTTTTTTTCCTTGCTGCTGTGATGCTTGGCATGTTCTCTGGTATCCAAACCAATAAATAGGTCTTTTGTGCTGCTTTAAGGAGATCTGTTGTAAAAATAAAATAAAACCAAGTCAAGTCAAGCCAAGTCAAGAAGCTTTTATTGTTATTTCAACCATATACAGTATAGCTGTTGCAGTACACAGTGACATGAGACAACGTTTCTCCAGGACCAGGGTACTACATAGAACAAAGACAGGGCTAATGAGTTAGTAAGTAGTCCTAGATACATAAAGTGCATTTGTGTGACCTGGTGCAAACAGTGCAGGACAAGACAAACAAGACAGTGCAGGACAAAAGACAGTGCAAACCAAAAAAAACAAAAAAAACAAGGCGATACACAAGAACAGAGCTGAGCAGTGTAAATACTGTATGTTCAACTAATATTACATGTGCAGAAATACTGGAATGCACACAGTATTATAGCAGCAGTTACCTGAGATATTGTAAAGTATTGAGCAAAATAGCAATCAACTGAAATGTGAGACAGCATGTGCAAAGAGCAAAAACAGTGTGCAAAATATATATGGATATATATTGGAAGAGTGTGTATTTGGTGTAGGTCTGTGCAGTATTCATGGTTTAATAAAGCATTCAGGTTTATATCTGTACAATTGCTGTATTAATAGTCAGTTTTATGCGTACAACTAAATATATTACACACACACACAGGAAAAAAAAATCCTCTCCTGTGTGTGTGCCCAAAAGGTACATTGTGTCAGATGAGAATGTAAAAATGTGTGTGATATTGTGTAGATGAGGACACTGCATGGAACGACTGATTAAGCAGCGCCAATGGAGATGGATAGAGGGGAAAAAGAGAAAGATAGAGTGAGAGAGATGTTCAGAGAGAGAACAGCCTCAATTTTCCAATTTCTTTTTCTTTCCAGCCCCTCAGCAACCTTCTGGCTACTGCCATTACTGCAGAGACTGTGTGTGTGTGTGGTGTGTGTGTGTGTGTGTGTGTGTGTGTGTGTGTGTGTGTGTGTGTGTGTGTGTGTGTGTGTGTGTGTGTGTGTGTGTGCGTGCCTGTTGAAAAACAGTTGAGGCTACCAAAAGTTGAGTTTTACTCCCTCAGGACCTGGCTGTAGGCCCCTCTATTTATCTTAAAAACTCTCTCACACACACACACACACACACACACACACACACACACACACACACACACACACACACACACACACACACACACACACACATATGATATGCTACCACTAGCTGCTCTTGTGTAGTTGTGAAATGACCTACATTCAGGGCCAGAATACAGAATTAGCAGTGAAAGAGTAGTAGGACAGAAACACACACACACACACACACACACACACACACACACACACACACACACACACACACACACACACACACACACACACACACAAACACACACAAAAACACACAGACAAACACATTTGGGCAGTATATGATCAAAAATGCTCACGGTAAATCACACAATACGGAAAATCTACTAAGCTCTGCAGCAAATGCTGATGTAAACTGAGCTTTTAACACAAAGATTTTCTGATATGAACAGAACCAGAACCAGCACCGAGACAGAACCAAAAATGAATCAGTATAAAACTAAAGCAGGCTGAAGCAGAATAACAAACACATGAACACTACATCTTGGTTCAGAGCAATAAAAATGTATCTACAGTTCAGTCCACATTTACCTTTGCAAGTGTTTAATTCCTCTTAATGCACAGTAATTCTCAACATTGTTTATTCATTAATAATTAAATAAGAACCCATCTAACGTTTTTCAAACTTGCACTTATCAGAACTGATTTTTGTTTTCTTTCTAAACCTTCCATTCAGTTAACACAGCAAAGGTAAATGTGGACTGAACTGTGGGTACATTTTTATTGCTCTGAACCAGAATTCACTGATTAACCTCAGATTTTAAAATGCATGAATTATATTGTGTATGAACTAGATGAAGTGTGTGTGTGTGTGTGTGTGTGTGTGTGTGTGTGTGTGTGTGTGTGTGTGTGTGTGTGTGTGTGTGTGTGTGTGTGTGTGTGTGTCCTGCGATGGGTTGGCACTCCGTCCAGGGTGTATCCTGCCTTGATGCCCGATGACGCCTGAGATAGACACAGGCTCCCCGTGACCCGAGAAGTTTGGATAAGCGGTAGAAAATGAATGAATGAATGAATGAATGAATGAATGAATGAATGAATGAACTAGATGAAACCTAGTATAAATCTATTAATCGGAATGACTGATAATGTCTTCTTATCAGATACTGTGAAGCCTCAAATCAGCACCAGAATGCACCAAAACAACAACAAAAAAAGCTTTTCATCCTCCAATCAATACAGAGCAAAGGAATCAGCAATGGTTCAGCACCAAGGTCAGCACCACTGCTATAAGCCAGATGAGGATCAGCACCAAGGCAAGCGCCACGGAGATAGAGTGCAGGGCGGGTCAGTCAAATGTACGCCAAAACACTCCGGACAAATCAGGAGAGCCAGAGAGAGGTAAGGTGTGTGACAGTGGAACTAATGGCTTGTTTTTTTTTTCTGAGATTTCATCGACAGAATCCACTGGATGAAGGATAACAATAACAATTAATTAATGAACATGACCATGAACTGACTATTTATCTTTTTATCAGTTCATCTTTAGTAACTGCCTGACTAGAGTCACACCAGCTTAAATGAGTTTTTTTTTTTTTTTTATTCTATTTTTAGGAAACAGAACTAAATCGGTTAGAAAAAAAGGGATTAAAAAAGGAAAAAAATTAGCCCTGCACTGATTTCCATTCTGTTTGATTTAGTAACTCACTTTGAGTTTTAATGTGAACACGGTCACAGATATGATAAGATAGTTGCATCATTGTGTTACACTGCTATAAAACAGATGGAAATGTGAATAATAATAAGATGTAGAAGAAAAAAATGAATCAACGAATCAACCAAAAAAATCAATGCCACGCTGCAAAAAGTAATATTTTTTAGCATGTAAAAATAAACTGAATATAGACAAGTAGCTAATACCTATACAATAAACGTTAGTTTAATAAGCCTAGTTGTAGATATCTGTGCTCATTTTAATCGTTTCTTCTTTAAATTATAACTGATTGCTTCACTTTCATTATTTCAAGCGTTTATTTCAAGAAAGATTTACATTTCCTGCCAGTAAAATTTATTTATTTATTTATTTATTTATTTATTTATTTATTTGCTTATTGATTTGTTTGTTTGTTTGTTTGTTTTTATTTGTGATTTTACTTTTATATAATCTATAATTTTTATAAAGCTATAATTTTTTGCGATGCTGCATATGACTCCCAGTTTACCAGCCCACATATTTTGTTTTTCATTTTACACCTATGCAAATCCTTGCAGTGTTTTCTAGTATAAAAAATGGACCAAAGCATAAACCTGGCAGGGGGGAAAGTTGCTGGAAGATTGAGGGGATTAGAAAAAACAAAGGCAAGAAAAAGACAAAAATAAAGAGTCTCAGGTGAGATTAGAGCTACTATTATTGATCATGTCATGAATCATGGCCTATGAATCATGAAAGAGGCTGGTCTGAAAATAACACCTAACAGTGCCATCAGTAGGTTTTGCAATGCCTTTTAATTGCAAAGAACTGAAAAACCCTAAAAGCCACTTTCATATTTTCTTGTATTCCTTTAGAGCCTAACAATAACACATAGAGAAACGTGCATGATTTTAAATGCACGAACCGGAAACTGCGGTCACCAATGACATCATGTGCAGGCAGAACTACGTTTGGAAATATTTAAACTTTAAGCATGACTGCATTACTAGAGTTCTGTCAGTGAGTCTGTTGTACACCGTCTCCATTAAGAATATATCTAATCGGAGGTGGAAAGTGTACGACACGCTCCACATGAGCAGATGTCCCTCCTCCATGCAATGCATGCTGGATGCCTGGACATATCCGTAGAGGATTGCCAGAGATAGTTCTGGCATGCCAACAGATTCATTCCCAGGTGTATTGCTGGGGAGAGAATAAGTTGAGTTCAATATTTCCACATGAAGAAAATATTACACTTTTTTGTTGTTTTGCTTTTGTAAAGGAATTTTGAATCAGGTAAATTCAGAACCTCAACTTTTTCAGTGCTGTAACTTTAAATTATATTTTCAACACTGTAGACTCCCTACACATGTGTGTGTGTGTGTGTGTGTGTGTGTGTGTGTGTGTGTGTGTGTGTGTGTGTGTGTGTGTGTGTGTGTGTGTGTGTGTGTGTGTGTGTCAGTGACGTGGGGGTAAAAACGGACCCAAGTGCAGGATAGCATAAATTAAACAAGGGTTTATTAACAAAAAACACCAAAAAGGAACCCCGACTCACGACAGGACGACAACAAAAGACAACAGAGGATTCTGCGCTGCTCAAGGCAACATGGCTCAACTAAATAGTACAAATAATTAATCAGACATGAGGGACAGGTGTGCAGAGGCAGGGAGGAAAAGACAAGGGCGGGGCAGACACGTGAACACAGAACACGGGGGGGGGAGTGTTGGGAAAATTGATGATTTGGGAGTAACACAATGCATTATCTGTATTTGATCATTTCTGCAATTATCCATATATCTATTTGTATTTCAATTAAAGTATGTTGTTGTTGTTGTTGTTGTTGTTGTTGTTGTTGTTGTTGTTGTTGTTAAATATACACACACCGCTTCTCCACAATACTGTGTAGGATAAGCTCTAAAAACAATGAATAGATGGATTATTAGATTTCTAATGAATTTACTTGATTTTATTTCCAAACAAACCAAGATTTTTCCTTAAGATAAATAAACAAATGCTTTAATTTCAACCCTCAAATGTAGTCCTCTCGTCTAACCAGCTGCTGTTTGAGAATTTCTCGCAAGCTTTCCAAGAAAATCACATAATAGTGCTCCACCAATTTGAATCGAAATCGAAACCTATGTAGACCCCATAATTAGTTAGGAATAAGGTATACGTATATGATTACGTCCCCAAAATAGACTGAAGATATTCAAATACTAGATAGGATTCACTAAAACTTGGACCAAATATTCCTCATTTTATGGACAACTAGTTAACCTGGTTATCTTACAGGGATATCAGCAAATTAATTATGTAGCAGTTTTGATTTTTATCTTTTAAGTTTTATCAATGAACTCCTAACCAGACCAACTCCAAATCCAATTAGCCATTACAAGCCATTAGCTGATTAAATTGTAGAGCTTTTTTAAATCGATATCAATAGCCACTTACAAAGTCGTACAACAAACATACTTATGGTGTCCTATGGACACAACTTCACAAACCACACTAATGTTACCTTCACAAGGAGTTTATAACTTTTTTGAATTATTTATATTTATTGTATTTTACACTTTATGCATGTCTTTGGACTGGAGGAGGAAACCAGAGAGGCACATGGAGTTTTTGTAGGACACAGGGCATAGAACTGCTTTAAAAGTAATGCACTTTAGTATGCAGGAATAACAGACATTTTATTATCTACTAAAGGTGGTAGAGTGTTTTGTATTTAGCTCCCAAACTTTGAATAGCCTTCCTGAGAATGTCCAGGGCTCAGACACACTTTCCCAGTTTAAATGTAGATAAAAAAAAATCTCTTTAATTAGGCATACACATAATACTTCCCAGGGGGCACAGAGGCTTAGTGGTTAGCACATTTGCCTCATATCTCCAGGGTTGGGGGTTCGATTCCCGCCTCCGCCTTGTGTGTGGAGTTTGCATGTTTTCCCCGTGCCTCAGGGGTTTCCTCAGGGGTTTCCTCAGGGTACTCCGGTTTCCTCCCCCGGTCCAAAGACATGCATGGTAGGTTGATTGGCATCTCTGGAAAGTTGTCTGTAGTGTGTGAGTGAATGAGAGTGTGTGTGTGTGTGTGCCCTGCGATGGGTTGGAACTCAGTCCAGGGTGTATCCTGCCTGATGTCCAATTACAGCTGATATAGGCACAGGCTCCCCGTGACCCGAGAAGTTCGGATAAGCGGTAGAAAATGAATGAATGAATGAATGTTAATACTTCCCATATGGAAGTGCTCTAGTACATGCACATGACCATCTAGTGCTTGCTAATATCATGAATAGCAGCTACATTAATTCCTCTCCACCGCTTCTCTCTTTTTTTACCCATCACGAGGCATCCAGAAATTGTTCCAGCTCTGATTGTCTTCCATGTCATGAAGATTTTGGACCTTCACTGAGATGAGGCTAACCATGTGAGGATCTTGAGACATATATTTATATACATATATTTATACATCTAGAGATGTACCAGCTCTAGTTGGACTCTGCTTCATGAAATATTCAGACATACTGAGAGAAGATACCAACTCCATGTGTTCTTTGAGGACAACAACCTCCTAACCAATACACGATTGTCAGACTGTATCTGACAGTGTAAAGGACATTATTTATAATAACACTCTCCTGTGTTTATAACAGTTTATAATCTCACCCTCCAATGTCACCCAAATGAGAATGAGTTTGTCTTTTGAGTCTTGTTCCTCTCAAGGTTTCTTCCTCTTCCACCTGAGAGAGGTTTTCCTCACCACAGTCGCCTCAGGCTCGTTCATTAGGGATAAATACAAACACGTTTAAATATGAGTCTAATATTAATCTTGAATTTTTGGATAATATTAATCTTTAACTTTTTGTTTTATGCTTTTGTTCTTTTTTTTATTTATGTTCTTTTTTTATGCTTCAGGTTTTTGTTTTTGTTTGTTTTGTTTTTTCTGTAAAGCTGCTTTTTGTTACAAATACATTTGAATTTGAAAATGGCTTGCTCTATTGTTCCGTGGGGTTTATATATTTATCATTATATATCATTACATCTAAGTTCGATATTTAAAACACAACTGGCATGACAGTTGCTCTTTATTAGTGGCAATAACGCCGTGTTAGTCTTCGGCTCGATATTATCGAGTAGCTCTCTTTCACACGAACACGATCTTTGACAGATCATAAGTGTTTAAATAATCCATGTCAGCTTTTCCCAGTTGGAACTTACAACTTCTCATAACTTTTCACTTCTCACAGCAGGGGAAGAAATGATTAGAAACTCCAATCATACTCAGAAGTATTGGAAACTCCATCCATAACATTTCTTTCCTTCAACTTTTGGCAACTTAAGTCTCAAAGAATCTCTAGGGAATTATGCAGGATGTCAGTGTAGATTCTGATATGGGTGAGATACGATTTTCAGATTTTTGACTCTTACGTAATATTGCCAGAGGATATCTGAGAGAAAAAAAAACATACTAAAACATCTAATTGTAATACAAACCGATTGCTTTGTCTTTCATTATATCTTATTTGTATTTATGGCTGTGAGATTAGTAGCTGATTGCTCATCAGTTTGTCACATGAGCATGCTTATTTGACAAGAGCTTTTAAACCTTGTATATATATATATATATATATATATATATATATATATATATATATATATATATATATATATATATAGATATATATTTTGCATTTTAAACTTGGGGAACGCTTGGTACGGTTTAGTTTTGCTGGGAGGCAAAAGACTGAGTGCTCCGTAATACTGAAAAAAAAAAAACAAAAGTAGAAATACTCTTAACCTGGGATTTTAATACTGGTCATTTTATAGAAGGTACAATTCAGTCTCATCTTTTTAGACACATAAATGTTGAGTGCAAATAAATGACTTGATATGATTTAAACCTTACTAAGATCCCAAAACTGCTCAGTTAATTATTACATAGACTTACCGTGTACCATCTATCCATGTAAAATTGGTCAAATCTGAATAAAATCTAACCCAGAGTTAGATGTGGGTAAAACTACTACCGGTTCTGTGCACAATCCAACTTCTCCAAAGCAGAAAGTTCATAAAGGATATAGTTTACATTGTCTACATGCGTCCACTGCTGCCAGTGTTCTAATATTTATTGTTATAAAAATATAGATGCCTGTGAGGAGGAATATGAAGCAGTGGCACTACGAACCTGTGCTGACATGGACATAATTCCGTCAGGGATGGCTGCTGTGAGGTGTTTGGTTTCCATCAGGGTGGCTAGGGACACAATTAGCTAAACCTCATGAAGTTCTCAGCCATGCAGGTCTTGATATCAGCCTAGCAGTCAGTCTAGGTGAGAGGAGGCAATCTGTGTGAGCAATCAGAATAAATAAGTGTATCATAGCAATTAGATTGTAGAGCATGCCAAATGATATGGCCCTTGGGCAATAGCAGTGAGCCAAAGATTGAGCCTTGGGAATACCACAGGAGAGGTAATCATAATGAGTCCGACCTAAATCTACCAATAGACACAATTTGCCGGATGATCTGAACCGTGAGAGTAGAATAGCAGTGAACCTGTCAGGTTTTCATGTCAACACAGTTTCTTTCATTATCAAAGCCAAGTTTAAGGCTAAACAAATGAATGGTTTAAGCGAACAAATCAAAAGGGATGGACGACTGCGAAATTGCAGTGTATGGCAACAGAGTTCTAGGACCCAAGTTTATGTCAACAGCAAGTGGAACTGAGACAGAAATGTAAATGATTTCTAATACAATTTCCTCGATATTCATCTCGCTCTCCAACAAACCCAGGCTAGTTAAAATAATGCCCACAACCTTCTCTACTGCATGTGTGTAGCTATGAATTTGGTCCTTATGTCGATCATAATGTTGCAGACCTTTTAATTGTTCCTGCTGTCTTTCTTTCTTTCTTTCTTTCTTTCTTTCTTTCTTTCTTTCTTTCTTTCTTTCTTTCTTTCTTTCTTTCTGTCATGATTCTTAATTTAATATCATGTTATTTAGTCTGACATAATCAATGTCGGCAAGCAATGTGTTGCATTTGTTCAGTACAATAGCTAGCTGGCTGAATTCTAATCATATACATGGGATAATTCAATAACATTTTATTTTTTTTTTGTTCGTATATATTTGTTAGAGAAATTAAACTATGCTAGGTTAAGTATTGTTCCACTCGAGACCTCTAAACAACATTGCATGTTGTGTCCCTTATGTGTGAGGCTGTTGAAGGTTGAGTGTGATGTGTGAGAAGTAATTTAGGTGAAAGTTTTAGGTGTGACAGCGAGGACGGCATGACTTTGGTACAAATATAAAAGCAAGCCCAGTAACACTCACACACATTATCAAAATTATCCCTCTACCCCCTATTTTTTCCTTCCCCTTCCCACAGTTTCACTCGGCAGGGGGGTGAAGGACATAGCCTGGAAGCCTGGATAACACAGCCAATTTTCTCACATTCTATCAGAGAAACACATACACATAGAGATTGAAACCCAAAGTGGGTGTGGCCTAAACCTGAAGGTTTCATTCATTTTTGTATTTTTAAATTATTATTATTATTATTATTATTATTATTATTATTATTATTATTATTATTATTATTATTATTATTGTTATTATTATTATTATTATTGGGGGGCACGGTGGCTTAGTGGGTAGCACATTCGCCTCACGCCTCCAGGGTCGGGGTTCGATTCCCGCCTCCACCTTGTGTGTGTGGAGTTTGCATGTTCTCCCCGTGCCTCGGGGGTTTCCTCCGGGTACTCCGGTTTCCTCCCCCGGTCCAAAGACATGCATGGTAGGTTGATTGGCATCTCTGGAAAATTGTCCGTAGTGTGTGAGTGTGTGAGTGAATGAGAGTGTGTGTGTGTGTGTTCCCTGTGATGGGTTGGCACTCCGTCCAGAGTGTATCCTGCCTCGATGCCCGATGATGCCTGGGATAGGCACAGGCTCCCCGTGACCCGAGTAGTTCGGATAAGGGGTAGAAAATGAATGAATGAATTATTATTATTATTATAAGTTGACACCATTTTAATTAAATATGAACACTACATACTATGCTCCTGGAAAGAAAAGAAAATAAACAAACTAACCAAATGGGAAAAAAAAGAAGAAGCAAGAGAGAGGCTGAAATGCTATAACTGTCAACATGGTGTATATATTCTGGCTTTGACAATACCTCAAATTCAACTACATCACTGCAGTTCATAATCTGTGAACTTTAGACTCACTTAAAATGGATTGTTGAACATTTTTGCAATATGGTTCTCGTTGCCTTGGTGTTCCTTTGTAGACCGATTTTTTTTAAACAATTCATATTTGTAAATGTCTTCTCTTGGATTGAGCACTGGGTTTCACCTTGTAAAGAATGCATTTGTTTTTAAAAAGGAATAAAACAACATGGAGACCAGAGACTTGTCCAAAGAAGAAAAGCTAGACATTTTGAAACGGAAAAAGAGGGAAAATTGTAGCAATTGCAGTGACAATTGGGTGAAGCTAAAACAACACTTTGGAATCCCCTGAAAAAGAAAGAAACCACTTGGAGCACTAACAATCAGACATTGAACAAGAAAGACAAGGAAAACAACAGCAGGTGATGACAGAACCATTGTGATAATTGTGAAGAAAAACCCCAAAACAACAGTCAGTGACCACCAACAAGGTCAGAGGCTAATGCATCACAGCCTACTATATGAAGAAGACTTTGAGAGAAATATAAAGGCCATCAGAAGGCCAGATTAGAATTTAAACATAAGTACAAAAATTAGCCACAAAAAAAAAAAAAGATGAAACTTTACCAAAGTGATAGAAAGGCCAAACTTTGGAAGAATAAAGGATATGCTCATGATCCAAAACATACTAGATCATCTGAGAACTCATAGTCATGGTAGTGTCATGGCTTGGGCTTGCATGTCTGCCTCTGGACCAGGTTCACTAATCTTTACATCTTGGTAGCAGCAAAATTAATTCAGTCTGAAGTCCACAAAAGGGGGGCACGGTGGCTTAGTGGTTAGCACGTTTGCCTCACACCTCCAGGGTTGGGGGTTCGATTCCCGCTTCCACCTTGTGTGTGTGTGGAGTTTGCATGTTCTACCTGTGCATCGGGGGTTTCCTCTGGGTACTCCGGTTTCCTGGATGAGAGTGTGTGTGCGTCCTGCGATGGGTTGGCACTCCGTCCAGGGTGTATCCTGCCTTGATGCCTGATGACGCCTGAGATAGACGCCAATGACCCTGTGACCCGAGAAGTTCGGATAAGCGGTAGAAAATGAATGAATGAATGAATGAATGAATGAATTCCACAAAAGCTACAAAGCTGTCTAACAATGCATCCCATCCTAGAATAACTGCATCATGCCACAAGGCAGTCACCCAAAACACACTGTCAATCAGTTCATCAGTAGAAAAAGGAGAAGAATTTTACCTCTTGAAGAGGAGACTGAATGGAGAATCAGGCCAAAACAAAGACAGCAGGTTACAGTATGGAAAAGTCTGGAAATGCATTAAAAAAGAAGAAAGTATGATGATGTCAATGGGTGTTGATGTCTTGATGAAGTTTTAATTAATTAAGTAGATAGCATATATATATATATATATATATATATATATATATATATATATATATATATATATATATATATATATATATATATATATATACACTTACACAGCACAGAGCGGGGGATCAGGAATAAGTGCACATTTATTTAAATCAAAGAAAAGAGTGTAGCTTGAAAGAGAGTTGTATCGGTGGTGGCACTAGAGAGGGGAGGGAAGCTGCAGGCATCACGGTTTTTATCCCAGGAGCGTGGCTCAGCTCAGCAGAGTGGGGATCGTTGTCTTCTTTACTCCGGTGAAACTGTAGTGACACACGGATTCAGCATTAGAACTTCACAAAGCTCAGGAACTTACACCTCCCTACTGCTAAAGCAAGTTCTCTCAGCTTGCATTCTCCTGGAGGTTGAGTAGTTAGAGATGGCTCCTGATTGGCTCCTCTGGTCTTGGTGGGCTTTTTGGCCACCACACCTCGCAGCCACAGTCAGCGGCACTGTCCCAGGTGCTGAAATGCCGGTGTTTATTCAGCACTGTTGCTTTTAGGGGCAAAGAGCTTTCTCATGTGGCTTGTAGTTTACATGAAACGGTAATATATATTGCATGTAATGTAATACTATAGTTTAGTATCTGGAGCATCACGGGTTGTGGGTTTGTTTTACAAGCTCAAAATGGCCTTTCTTTTCATGGTAAGATCTTGTCTTACCATGCTGCGGTCTACTCCCTTTATAAAACAGTGCATACTGATTCTAACCAGAACAGAAAGAGGAATGGGAGTTCCAGGTACACAACTGGAAACAAAGGAAACAATTTACAACTGATCCAAAGATTATGAACGATGGTGTATTTTAATTTTAAAATAATCAATTTTAATATGAAAATTATATATATATTTATATCATTCCATACAATAGCAAGGAATTTTGTGCTAGATCAGAGGCACAGGATTTTATGGCACCTGCGATATCAATATGTGTTTAGGATGTACTCCAAAATGAAATGTTTTCTCCTGAACATCCAAGTTTAATAATTGCACAAGAATCCAAACAACTCAGGATTTTTAGAGTCAACATAATTAACAAGCCCGTGTGAGCGGCTTGTTGATTAAACTCCTGTGGTGATTTATTTATTTTTCTCCTTTAATGCTTGATATTGTTGGATTTTTGCCAGTAGTGTTTTGCTTTCCACTGCTGTAATGCATTCAGAATGGTCACACTGTGAGGGTATTTGGCCTAAATCAGTGCAGATGCTTAAATAGAACACTGCATGCACAGCAAGTAACATTTTATGTGATGAAAAAGGCTTATTCGTATGCCATCAACGACATGGCCACTGTGTAACTGTGCAGCCAATCACACAGACATCCAAGTACTGCTGCTGTGATTATAAGCTGATTTAAGTTACCCAACCCTCCCTCATGCTCTGCACAGACCGACTAAAATTCTGTGTGTGTGTGTGTGTGTGTGTATATATATATTACACAATTTTTTTTGTATGAAAAGAAAAAAAAAAAAAAACTGATAAGATGTGTGGCAGCTTCTGAGTGAACCTTGTGTATGCTAGAGGCCAACATTACTGGGAGTCCTGTAAAGTGTAATTGTCTCGCTCTGTGGGTGGGATGAAACCTACATCTCTCACATACTAGAGTGAGGTGCCAATATTAACAACAAAAAAAATCCTAGCAGGCAAAGGAATAAACAATTTACAACAAAAAATGTTAGCACATGGGTTCTCAACATGTTCATAATGTCATGTTTGTAAATCCATGTCTTTTTCAGTCAGTCAATGGGGTCGATGGAAATAAAAACCTTAACTGAACATTTCAAAATAGAAACCTACAACATTTGTATTGTATTTCTATTCATTTGTTTTGGAAATTCGGCATTTTTCAGCGAACAGGAGCACTCCTTTACAAAAACACGTCTGTACCAATGAACCGATAGCTATTGTTCGCTAACTACAGCTGATTTATTGACTGACTGATATAAAATGAAACCATTAATTAAACAAAGAGAAAATAAAGCAAGGAACAAGATCTTGCACTGACTAAATAAAATTTGATTATAAAAAAGATTTGTATTAAAGGATTGTTTGCTACAGGACAGGAGGGCTGTGTTAGTAATTATGGTTGACTAATCTGTGTGTGTAACTGTGCATGACTGATCTGGGTCATGAGTCATGTGACCGGTTGTTTGGCAGGTGATAGTTTGATCTGTTGTTGTGTAATAGAGTTCCGTGAATGGTTGCTGCAGGAAATTCTGGGAATTAGAGATGGATTTGGGAATTGGAGAAGATTATAATATGACAATACCTCAGTTAGGATGTCTGTATGTCTACTGTGTAATGCTAAAAATTCCTTCTAGACTAGTAGTCTGTCTTGTTTGGGTAATTTGAAAGACTAATGTAAGGTTTTTGCTTTGCGATAAACTGACAACAATTAAGCTAGTTTATTATGTGAAGTTTTCTGTCTTTACAACACAACCATTTAACAACCGTTTAACAACCATTTAACGCCCATTTAACCCATTGTCTATTATTGACCGAAGTACTAGTGAAAAATTACGCTCATGATATTACATTTGTTAGTCAAGAATATATATTTTTTTAATTATTTCAATAGTGACAATTCTATCCTCCTTGAAGATCATGCACTGACATAATAATTAACACAGCTAACACGCTATACTGCACTCAAAGACCTTATTATATATATATTTTTTTAAAAGAAATGTTGCCGTTTTTTATAATAAGTGAAAACATGGCATCAAATTTACTTTGACGTCAAAATGGTCCCTATTTTTGTGGCCACACACACATTTCTTGGTAATTTATTCACACACTTGGACCCCTTAATATCTACTGTGTAATGTATAAGATGACACGTGTGTCCTTTATTTGTCTCTGCACTAAAATAATTCTCTTTGCCAAATAACCCTGCATGTGTTAAGCACATTTCTTTAACGCTAATCCGCAAATCGTATGCAGCGCAAGGCTTTTATCCCTAAGACTCAACGAGCATGATAATCAGAATCATATCCATCTGATTATATGCATTACACTATCCTAAAAACTGCTATCCTTTAAACTTGCACTAAACATTCAAAAGTAGCCAAGACCTTGGAGTGATGTGTTCTAGCTCATGATTCACTGATTTTTAAATGATCCATTAAAAAGAGTTTTGATAAAGGTCAAAGATATGCATAGATTTAAATCGTAAACTTATATATAGTTATACGACAGTGTGGTGTTGAATCTTATTGTTGAATTTTTGAATCAAATTGAGGAGACGGTTAAGTAATTTTCTGAAAGAGTAGATTTGATTGTGCTGGATAAAATTATGAACAAGAGCTACGCTAATTCCGCTTCACTTGATTCTCTTCTTCTACTTATCTCGAGTCATCCAGAGATCGTACCACCTTCAGTTGTGTTCTGTGTTATGAAGATTTCAGAATTTCAGTGAGAAGATCCTAACCATTCGAGGATCCTGAGGCATCTAGAGATGTACCAGCTCCAGTTGTTTTCTGCTTCATAAAAATTCTGGACCTTCAAAAAAAGGTGCCAACTCCATGAGGTCTTTGGGGACAACAACCTTCTAATCAATACACAACCATCAGATTGTATATGACTATAGAAAGGACATTATTCATAATAACACTGGTTCCTCTCAAGGCTTCTTTTTCGCCACAGTCATCTCGGTTACTTCAGTCACCTCATGCAAATAAGTCTAATATTAATCTTGAACTTTTCTATAATATAAATCTTTTTGTATTGTGTTTCTTACGTTAAGCTGCTTATATGCTATTGTATAAGAATATGAATAATAATAACTTCAGGGCATGGACAGTAATGCACTTCATGGTGGTAACTTGGAGGTGTAAAATGCCACACTGCATCAACAGCAGCAGATTCTGAGTGTTTTAATCCCCCCATAGTATAGTCTAGACATTTATTATTAAAACTACACACTAAACACACAATGTTTGCAATGTTTTAGATACTGTTTTTAAGAGAAAAAAAAAAGAGAAATCTAAATCAAATCAATATTTGGTGTGACCAGCCTTTGCCCTCAAAACAGCAGCAATTCTTCTAGGTACACTTGTACACAGTTTTTGAAGGAACTCGGCCGGTAGGTGGTTCCAAACATCTTGGAGAACTAACCACAGATCTTCTGTGGATGTCGGCTTTCTCACATCCTTCTGTCTCTTCATGTAATCCCAGACACACTGGATGATGTTGAGATCAGGGCTCTGTGGGGGTCGTGCCATCGCTTCATGCTGGTTTGAAGGCAAAAGGTAGTAACACCAAATATTGCTTTGATTTAGATTTTTCTTTTGTTTGCTCACTTTGCATTTTGTAATTTGACAGAAATAAACACTCAATATTTATATTTCTGAAAGCATTCTTTGTTTACAGCATTTTTTTCACACCGAACCTCTTTGTTCAGATTCCTCTATTTTTGCCCATGTACATGTACTGTATAATATACCTTATCTTGGTGATCTTTTAAGTAGCTCCATGGTCCTGGAGAAACGTTGTCTCATTTCATTATGTACTGTGTCAGCTATATATGGTTGAAATGACAATAAAAGCTTCTTGACTTGACTTAAGTCAAGTTAAGGTTAATAATTTTTACTGTCTTATTATCAGGGTCGTTAAACATCATATGATAATGATAAATAAATAAATAAATAGATAGATAGATAGATAGATAGATAGATAGATAGATAGATAGATAGATAGATAGATAGATAGATAGATAGATAAATAAATAAATAAATAAATAAATAAATAAATAAATAAATAAAACTTTACATGCACTGAATACTTAATAATTTACACAGGAACCAAAGAGTGAACATAATCAGCAGTCCTCTATCAGCCGCCTGACGATTAAACTCCTGTCATACGTTACTTATTAATTTATTTATTCATTTCATTTCCCCTTTCTTCAACATTTTACTGCGAAGAGTGTTGTGATTTCTGCTGCTGTAACACAGTCACGTCAGTTGCACCGTGAGAACATTGGCGCTGAATTGATATCGATGTTTGAAAGCTGCTCTTGAAAAACAATTAGCAATTTACAGTATGCGAGGAAAATCCATTCGAAATGTTTCATGTCTCCACCAAAATCGATGCGGAAATGGACCACTTTTCGTATTCAGTTTTGAATGAAAAGAGCTTTCGATATATTTATCGATTTTTTCTTTCCTTGCTAAGTAAAACAAGAACTGTTTAATGTGACAAGCTGTAATTGAACTATCTGATTTGGAAAATGTCTTCGAAGCACAGGCACTTAACAAATACAAACAAATCCTTGCTTTTATCCATAACTGGTGTTTAAGTGTTTGCAATATAACTGTGAACTGCTAGTGGAAATGGCAAACAGCCCTCAAGGAGAAGGACTTTGTTCCACTGTGCTGGTTTTGTTACTCAAAATAGAATAGGCATTGAATAGCTTTTTTCAAATAATGAAGTCAATCTGTGGAAAATAGTTTAATCCATGGCAGCAAGGCTCTTAGCTTTTATTGAAGAAAAAAAGTAATAATAATAATAAAACAACTTTTTTTGCTCTTTTTTAGCTGTGCATTTAATGATGTTAATAATACAGACTTGGGATTTTGTAAAAGCCTTAATTAAATCCTGGCTCTAGATATTACAGTGGGGCCATTAAGCTTTCTTTCATGCATGACATCGAAATAATGGAATATATCCATATGCAATGTACTATAGGTAATCTTTGTAATATAGGTCGTAATGGATTATGGTCATAAAACAAAGGAACACCCACTCGTTATCGGAATCTTTGTCTGGTGTGTGACGTGGGATTAGAATTCTTTTTTTTACAATTATACGGACAATTATTTGGACTCTTTTTTTATAGCAGAGGCAGCACTAGCAAAAAATGCTAGCTGTAATTATGTTATACAGTATTAGTGAGTGATTTTTAAACACAGATGCCATAACATCAGTGATAACAGGAAATAACTCGATTCATGGATATTTTGAAACATTAAATGTCCCTATAACTGGTTAAAAAGTATGACATTACATTCATTAATAAATGAAAATTGTTATCATTGTAACTTTTGTGTTGTTAATGGAATAAAACACTGTATGACTTGCTGTTGTGGGAAAATGAACTCTAACTCCATATCTCACATGATGCTATGTTGATAAGTTTCTGATAACAGAATGCTTAAAGACTTTAATGACGCTGTGATCGAGCCAGTTACTTAAACCTGCTACAGGAGCTCTATATACATATTGCTCAAAATAATGTTTAGAATATTATTAAAAGAAAAAATTATTATAAAAAGAAATAAACTAATTAATAAATAAAAAACTCATAAACAAAACAAACAAACCTTAAAAAAGATAAGATAAAATAAAATAAAATAAAAACAAAATAATAACTTGATCACATTAAAATTGTTTTTAAATGATTTTTTTAAAAACTGGAATTATCATTGATTTTTTTTTTTAATGGCAATAATTAGTAATTATTTTTTATATTGTTATTTTTATATTATCTTATTTCAGGACCCTAACTGAAATCTATATATTTTTGTATTCATTTGCCGTGTTAAACTTCATCTACATTGCTGGATGTGTAAATTGCATTTATTTATTTATTTTTGTTTGTTTGTTTGTTTGTTTGTTTGTTTGTTTTTGACATTTACAAATTTACATTTACAATTTTTCCCCATATGCTTTTAAGTAAATTATAAAAGTGCTTTGAAGTCTCTGTCAAGTAATACATAGATCATGGTTTGCTAGTTTACAGACAAATAAGCGCTAGTTTAAGTGTTTCAGGAAGACGAATGTCTTCACCCATTGTTTGAAGACAGTCAGTGTCTCAGCTGTTCAGACATCGAATAAAAAGTTCATTCCACCACCTCGGTGCCAGAAGAGAGAAGAGTCTTTATGCATACAGTACCTACCTCTTACCCTGGGAGATGGTGGGACCAGTGGAGCAGTGCTAGAGGATCTGAGCATGATGCATGGTGCACGGTCCCTTTTTGTTTTTTGTCTTTTTGTTTTAAATCTGATGTGTGACTTTACCAGAAGCCTTCAGAGAAAAGCAGGTTGAAAAGAAGTTATATATCTCTTTGATCTGTGATTTAATTATATTTCATTAGCTGTATTCAATTCAGAAATGAAATGTCAATTTATTTTTTGTTCAATAAAATGGTTTATAGCTGATTACAGTTATATTAAATGATTATAATACAATTATAACATCGTTATTACACCTCTTGAGGCCCTAGTGAGGCCCTAGCTGTGTTGTTATTGTTGGTGGTATTAAGGTGCTTTGTTATTGTTGGTGGTATTTAGCTGTGTTGTTATTGTTGGTGGTATTTGGGTGTGTTATTTTTGGTGGTATTTGGGTGTGTTGTTATTGTTGGTGGTATTTGGGTGTGTTGTTATTGTTGGTGGTATTTAGCTGTGTTGTTATTGTTGGTGGTATTTGGGTGTATTGTTATTGTTGGTGGTATTTAGCTGTGTTGTTATTGTTGGTGGTATTTGGGTGTGTTGTTATTGTTGGTGGTATTTAGCTGTGTTGTTATTGTTGGTGGTATTTAGCTGTGTTGTTATTGTTGGTGGTATTTGGGTGTATTGTTATTGTTGGTGGTATTTAGCTGTGTTGTTATTGTTGGTGGTATTTAGCTGTGTTGTTATTGTTGGTGGTATTTAGCTGTGTTGTTATTGTTGGTGGTATTTGGGTGTGTTGTTATTGTTGGTGGTATTTGGGTGTGTTGTTATTGTTGGTGGTATTTAGCTGTGTTGTTATTGTTGGTGGTATTTAGCTGTGTTGTTATTGTTGGTGGTATTTGGGTGTGTTGTTATTGTTAGTGGTATTTGGGTGTGTTGTTATTGTTGGTGGTATTTGGGTGTGTTGTTATTGTTGTTTTATCAAGGTGTGTTGGTGGTGGTGGCATTTGGGTGTGTTATTATTGTTGGTGGTTTTAAAGTGTGTTGTTATTGTTGGTAGTATTTGAGTGTGTTTTTATTGTTGGTGATATTTAGGTGTGTTGTTATTGTTGTTTTATCAAGGTGTGTTGTTGTTGGTGGTGGTGGCATTTGGGTGTGTTATTGTTGGTGGTATTTGGTTGTGTTTTTATTATTGGTGGTATTAAGGTGTATTGTTATTGTTGGTAGTATTAAGGTAGTATTTGGTAGTATTAAGTGTTGTAATTGTGAATGTAATTGTTTGTGTGTGTGTGTGTGTGTGTGTGTGTGTGTGTGTGTGTGTCGTTTGACAGCTTTGACATTTTGTGTATTATCTATTTTTGTCACTAATTTATGACTGCATGAACCTCCTGAGCGTTGATGAGATGTTTCACCACAGCAGGAGGTTGGGCTTATTACACAATTAACTAATTAATCTAATTAACACATTTATAATTAATTCTCCACTGTAGCTGTTCTGCACATGCTGCTTACAGTTTTAGAACACAACCTTTGTTATAGCAATGATGTGAATACTTTTTAAGCTTGATTTTCTAATCAAGCAATCAATGGAAAAAATCTATATACACAATTTAGGGATATATAATCAAACAATGAACAGTGTTTAAATGGTATTTCCATTTGTGTATGTGATAAAAGTGGAATTTGTATATATAAATGATATTTTATAAAAAAAAAACATTTGTTTATTATGTTGGTGGAAATAAAGTAATGTAACTCAAGCAAATCAGCAAGCTTTGTAAACGGTTAAAAACAAACAAACAAACAAACAAACAAACAAATAAAAGAATGAATAAATAAGTAAATAGATAGATAGATAGATAGATAGATAGATAGATAGATAGATAGATAGATAGATAGATAGATAGATAGATAGATAGATAGATAAATAGATAGATAGATAGATAGATAGATAGATAGATAGATAGATAGATAGATAAAGGAAAAGTAAACATCCCCATTAAGGAAAGAAAAGTACCCATGAATTACAGGAATAAGCACATGAAAGGCAGGAACATGCCCAGAAAGGAGAAGAACACCCCATGGAATAAAAAGAATATGCCTATAAAAGGAGAGGAAGACACCTATTGTCATGACTCAGCCCGGACTTTGGCCATGTGCATCTGTTTACGTTCTTCATCACATGTCTGCCCCACCTTCGTCTGCTCCTCCTTGTCTACACACCAGTTTCCCATTGTTATTAACCTGTCTATTTAACTGTGCCGTGTTGCCTTGTGCATCACGGAATCTACTGCTGTCATTGTCCTGTCTGTAGTCCGTGTGTTGTTTCATGTCCTTTTGTTATTAAACCCTGTTGATTTGGCTATCCTGCGTTTGGGTCCGCTTCCTTACCCCGTGTCATGACACCTATAAAAGAAAGAAACACACCTATAAAGGAGAGGAACACGTCTAAAAAAAGAAAACACCGTTAAGGGAGAGGAACACACCTATAAAGAAGAGAAACACACTCACAAAGGAGAAGAACACACCTATAAAGAAGAGAAACACACTCACAAAGGAGAAGAACACACCTATAAAGGAGAGGAACACACTCACAAAGGAGAAGAACACACCTATAAAGAAGAGAAACACACTCACAAAGGAGAAGAACATGCCTATAAAGGAGAGGAACACACTCACAAAGGAGAAGAACACGCCTATAAAGGAGAGGAACACACTCACAAAGGAGAAGAACACACCTATAAAGAAGAGAAACACACTCACAAAGGAGAAGAACACACCTATAAAGAAGAGAAACACACTCACAAAGGAGAAGAACACACCTATAAAGAAGAGAAACACACTCACAAAGGAGAAGAATCTTTTGTCCTGCACTGTCTTGCTTGTCTTGTCCTGCACTGTTTGCACCAGGTTGCACAGTTGCACTTTATGTGGCTAAGACTACTTACATGTCCTTAGCCCTGTCTTTGTTTTATGTAGCACCTTGATCCTGGAGAAACGTTGTCTCATTTCACTGTGTACTGCAACAGCTATATATGGTTGAAATGACAATAAAAAGCTTCTTGACTCTTGACTTGACTCTTGAAGAACACACCTATAAAGGAGAGGAACACACTCACAAAGGAGAAGAACACACCTATAAAGAAGAGAAACACACTCACAAAGGAGAAGAACACACCTATAAAGGAGAGGAACACACTCACAAAGGAGAAGAACACACCTATAAAGAAGAGAAACACACTCACAAAGGTGAAGAACACGCCTATAAAGGAGAGGAACACACTCAAAAAGGAAAAGAACACGTCTATAAAGGAGAGGAACACACTCACAAAGGAGAAGAACACACCTATAAAGAAGAGAAACACACTCACAAAGGAGAAGAACATGTCTATAAAGGAGAGGAACACACTCAAAAAGGAAAAGAACACGCCTATAAAGGAGAGGAACACACACAAAGGAGAAGAACACACCTATAAAGGAGAGGAACACACTCACAAAGGAGAGGAACACACCTATAAAGAAGAGAAACACACTCACAAAGGAGAAGAACACACCTATAAAGAAGAGAAACACACTCACAAAGGAGAAGAACACACCTATAAAGGAGAGGAACACACTCACGAAGGAGAAGAACATGCCTATAAAGGAGAGAAACACACTCACAAAGGAGAAGAACACGTCTATAAAGGAGAGGAACACACCTACAATGGAGAGGAACACACCTATAAAGAGGAACACACCTATAAAGAGGAACACACCTACAATGGAGAGGAACACACTTATAAAGAGGAACACACCTATAATGGAGAGGAACACACCTATAAAGAGGAACACACCTACAATGGAGAGGAACACACCTAAAATGGAGAGGAACACACCGATAATGGAGAGGAACACACCTACAATGGAGAGGAACACACCTATAATGGAGAGGAACACACCGATAATGGAGAGGAACACACCTACAATGGAGAGGAACACACCTATAATGGAGAGGAACACACCTACAATGGAGAGGAACACACCTATAATGGAGAGGAACACACCTACAATGGAGAGGAACACACCGATAATGGAGAGGAACACAAATATAAAGGAGAGGAACACAAATATAAAGGAGAGGAACACAAATATAAAGGAGAGGAACACACCTACAATGGAGAGGAACACACCGATAATGGAGAGGAACACAAATATAAAGGAGAGGAACACAAATATAAAGGAGAGGAACACAAATATAAAGGAGAGGAACACACCTACAATGGAGAGGAACACACCGATAATGGAGAGGAACACAAATATAAAGGAGAGGAACACAAATATAAAGGAGAGGAACACAAATATAAAGGAGAGGAACACACCTACAAAGAAGAAGAACACACTTATAAATTGCTGGTCATTATGGAGAACACCTCTCACTCTCTAAGCGACATGCTTGTTGGATCGAGGAGTAATTTTACCTGGAGGCCGATCCCACCCTCCATCTGTAATTGTCATTTTAATGGTTTACGAGTGTTCATCCTTCTACAAAACCAGATCTTCCGCCTTTTTATTATTACATTTCTTCTCCTCTTTTTCTCTTTTGACTATCTCAGTGTCTCTTTCCGGCCATCCCTTTTCCCTCTGTCGAGCGACCCTTTCCACCGATGCAATTAGCCATTTGGATACATTGAGTAATTACTTAATTTCTTATGTTAATGCAGATTTTTCTTTATCCTGGTGCTGAGATAATGAGAAAAAGAAAGAGGCCGAGAGGGAGAGACACGAGCACGTAAGAGAGCGATTAGGATAATACTCAGTTACTCTCGTGAGATTGGCGCATGAGCTGTGTGGATATTTTGACCTTGGCACACAAGACTTGGGCCTCATTCCAATCCTCATGTAAAATGTAGTCTATTCAGGCTCCGTTCTATTACCCGGAAAATTATTTAAAGAATAAAACGCCTGCAGGGCAAAGAAGTCTCTGTAGCCCACTTTGGGGTACCAGATGTGCTCGGTGTGTGAGTGTGTGTGTGTGTGTGTGTGTGTGTGTGTGTATTATCAGCTATAGGGACCTGACAGAAGCTTTTATGGAATCTAAATATTTCAATGATTGGGACAAAGGGACGTTCTGCCCTTCGCACGAAGCAACAGATCCATCCTCTTCATTTCTGGAACATATTCTACTGAGGGTTGTGCAGTTAATTCAATTGGAATTGACTCTACCGGCAATCTGTAATTAAAAAGGATTAAAGAGTAAAAAAAAAAAAAAAGGAAATCTATTTGATAGTCCCCGGGAGTGAGGATTGTGTCTGGTTTGTATCGAAATATTTAGCCTATTTAACCAATTTTCTAAAGGTTTGTAAGGTCTAAAGAAAATGTGTGTTGATTTGTGAATCCATAAGGTTGTTTTTTTGTGTGTGTTAGAATGTGAATCAGCTCAGCAGGAATCTCAAGGCCAGGCTCCTGTAGCATTTCCTAGAAATAATCACTCCTGGAAAACTAATTAGTTTGTGTTGAGGAATGTTTTTTTGTTTTTGTTTTTTTTCTCTTAGTTCACCACTTGTGTTTGTTTATTTTTTTTATACTTGTCTTCTTGTGTAGCTTTTTTTTTTTTTCTTCCGAAGCAATTTTTTCACCACTTGGTGTGTGACATTAAATACATCATATACTTCATTCCATATTGAACAACGTGTATAATTATGTGCTCTCAGCCACACAATTCATGCATCGTGCTCCAGCTGTCACAAATCAGAGGCAGGAGGATATGATCACAATCATTATTAAAAAAGTCAGCAGGCAGACATGAGGTTAAAGAAGCAGTCAGTGAACAGACATGAGGTTAAATAAGCAAACTAACAGAAGGATTCAGACGAAACGACGTAGACAAAGAACAACGTCTGGGGTTTTGCTTTAAAACAGTAAAACTCTGTAGACTCGTTTCAAATCGACAGTGATCACTTGACCAATAGAAAAAAAAAGCTTTATTATCTCACTTAAACCAAACAGTGGTTATGTGTTTGTTCATGTACAGTAAATCCTGCTGCTATTACCTGCAATGGGAAATACCTGCACTTGTTGTCCTTGGAAACGATGACCTACAGTACATGGGCATCTCTTGGGTATCTTTTAAATAGGCAGGTTCAGGACAACTAAATGTTGTGATTGTTTTAGCAATATTATTTGCACATCCATAAACACACCCCCACACCCACACAGCTATGTGCCATTTAGCTCTCTCTCTCTCTCTCTCTCTCTCTCTCTCTCTCTCTCTCTCTCTCTCTCTCTCTCTCTCTCTCTCTCTCGTATGCTTCACTTCATCCTTTCTCATGGGATGCACTTATTTCCAGGGATTTCAGAACAGCGTAACAGATATTGTGTCATCAGGTAGGCGTGGCCTATTTGATAATCTACCCCTAGCCCTAACCGTAGTTTTTGGTTGTTTGTTTGTTTTCGAAAATAGCTTGACTGTAAGATAATAAAGCATAATAGATATAAAATCTACCTGTATGACTGTTTTGTCCTTCATTATACATTTACATTTACATTTACAGCATTTGGCAGACGCCCTTATCCAGAGCGACGTACATAAGTGCTTAAATCTCTAACACTGAATACATTAATGCCGACTCACTAGGTTACATACTTAAGATACCATGAGTTTAAAACATTTGTTCAAAGTTAATGAAAAAGTGTCAGTTTTTTTTTTTTTTTTTTTAAATGCAAAAGATAAGGAAAGAAGTGCTAGGTGAAGTGCTTCCTGAATAATTAGGTCTTCAACCGCCGCTTGAAAATAGCCAGTGACTCAGCTGTCCGGACCTCTATGGGAAGTTCATTCCACCACCTTGGTGCCAGAACAGAGAAGAGTCTTGTAGTATACTTGCCTCTTACCCTGAGAGATGGTGGGACCAGCCGAGCAGTGCTGGTAGATCTGAGGGTGCGGAGTGCAGTGCGAGGAATGATGAGGGCTTTGAGGTAAGAGGGAGCTGGTCTGTTTTTGGCTTTGTAGGCCAGCCTCAGTGTTTTGAACCTGATGCGTGCAGCTACCGGAAGCCAGTGGAGGGATCGCAGCAGCGGGGTGGTATACGAGAACTTTGGCAGGTTGAAAACAAGCCGGGCAGCTGCATTTTGGATCATTTGCAGAGGACGGATTGCGTTCATAGGTAGACCTGCCAGCAGTGCATTGCAGAAATCCAGTCTAGAAATGACAAGAGACTGAACAAGTACCTGGGCAGTCTGTGTGGACAAAAATGGCCGAATCCTTCTAATGTTGTAGAGAAGAAACCGACATGAGCGAGTCACATTTGCAACATGAGAGGAAAAGGACAGTTATCCATCGTAGGTATGTGCTCTTTTTTCCCCAAGACATCCAGAAGCACACCCACTTTACGTCACGGTAAAGAAACCCTTGGAATTTAGTGAATTCCCCTTTCTCATGCATAACAAAACACACATTAAAGTAATCCCATTGAGTTGCACATTTTTACAATTGTTTTTTCTCAGCACTGGGACCAAACCCAAACCCTAACCCTAACTTCCCATTACAAACAAATCGCCTTTCAACCAAGACCCTGACTTCCACATCCCCACATTTTTGTGAAACTGCCTATGGCACCCTAGAAAGATGCCACAGAATCATGCTTTTTTTTTTTTTTTTTTTTTAATTTAGAGCTCTATTTCCAGCTAAAAATGACACCTCAGGCTCCACCACAAAACTCATTATTTTTCAACTGATCAAATCCATAGACTTAACTTTGACCGATCGAATTTGTGCAAAATCAGTTCTAGTTTTTAAGCAGTTATAATGTAAATCCTCACATATAGTCAAAACATATACGCACAGAAAGTTTCTAAAAGCCATCGGTTATCTATTCTACACAAACTTGTATAGGTTACTGTTTCCTTTTGACTGATTTGGACACCAATGGTAACTCCGTAATCGTATAATAGTCAACTTTTAACTATATAAAAGTCACAGAGATTTCAAAAATAAGGTGCTCTATCTCTCATTGTGTCCATAAAGTCACTATTATTATATATTATACATTCATACTCAAGTATTTCAGTATATCTTAATAACAAATGCATGCAGGAGTGCTGAGGCTTGGGCAGTGATATACAGTAACTTTGGACATTTCAACACAATGAAGATTTGTTGAACGTAAGAAAGTCTTTAAATAAAGATACAAAAATATATTGAATTATGCTGTCAGTTTATCCTATTTGTATTGTGTAATGTGTTTGGAGCTTTGGTGAATATAATTTACAACCATTTATCAGCTGGATTAAAGCTGACAGGTTTTGTTAACAAGGTTGTCCTCACTTAGATCTGAAAAATTTCTGTTAACCACAGTGGTCACAAAACATGCCTTGGTGAGTGCAATTCTTGGGAGAGTGCTCCAGAAATTGCAAAATTGCAGAAACAATTTACATACAGGTGAATGTAAGAAACAATTTATGTACAGGTAAAAATGTGCAAATGTGCAATATGCTCATACATAGTCAGTACACACAGTGTACTATTAGACATACTTACAATAGCACAACGCATTATATATATATATATATATATATATGTGTGTGTGTGTGTGTGTGTGTGTGTGTGTGTGTGTGTGATGACCAGATGACCTGGCCTCCACCGGACCTGAACCCGATCGAGATGGTTTGGGATGAGCTGGACCGCAGAGTGAAGGCAAAAGGGCCAACAAGTGCTAAGCATCTCTGGGAACTCCTTCAAGACTGTTGGAAGACCATTTCAGGTGACGACCTCTTGAAGCACATCAAGAGAATGCCAAGAGTGTGCAAAGCAGTAATCAAAGCAAAAGAACCTAGAATATGACATATTTTCAGTTGTTTCACACTTTTTTGTTATGTACGTATATAATTCCACACGTGTTAATTCATAGTTTTGATGCCTTCAGTGTGAATCTACAATTTTCATAGTCATGAAAATAAAGAAAACTCTTTGAATGAGAAGGTGTGTCCAAACTTTTGGTCTGTACTGTATTTATATATATATATATTATATGTTAAGGTGCAACAGATTGTACGGATACAGAAGTGTCATGGATGTGCATCGGATAGTATCCAGTGGTAACAGTTAGATTATTGTATTAAATGCAGTGTGTATGTATAGTCTGGTATGTATATACAGTATACTGTATGTAAGCTATGGAACAAGTGCAAAAGACTGAATATGTTTATATTAGATCTGGCATATGTACATCCTTTAAACATGGATGCTTATTCTGATTATATTTTCTATTTTCTGGTATAATTTTGATACAGTATAATCTTAAATCTATTTATATCATCTACCTTTATTTTATTCTTTTATTCTTTTCTAACTTTATATCAAGGAAAGTCATAAGAAGCATGCTGTGTATGATTGGGTATGTAACTTGTCTTTTCACAAACACGGTGACCAATATAATAGCAAGTACACAAAAGCTAAAGACATAATGTTTGTATTGTTTACAATGTTTTGAAGGAATTAAAGGAACTCTTAGATAGTAATATTAAAAACATTGGACTTGTTTTAAAAGCAGGACAAGCGCTAATGATAAGTTGATTGCTTGCTACACAGGTGACGACGGGAAGACAGCCATCGAAGCTTGTGCAAGAGGTGGAAACATGATGGAAAAGCACAACTGATATGCTGCAGTGGCTGTATGAAATTTATGAATCAATTGCAGCTGCCTTGGCGAGTCTGTCCACTGATTTAATTCTAGTATTTAAAGTGCAGTAGAGACAATAATTAGCCGTGTTTTGGAAGTCTTGGTCAAATATGTCATTTCTGGGAATAAGAATAATAAGAATAATTCAGCTCAAAGTTTTAGCCAGGTGGAGGTTTAGTGGAGGTTACTGTAAAGGGTCTGAGACATGATAAAGATCAAAATACTGTCTTTATTAGCAAGGAAACTAAGAAACTCACGCAAGGAATGATCCAAGAACTAGAATTTAAAAAAAGGCAAAATATCCGACCCAGGCATGTCAAGTCAAGGCAAGTCAAGGCAAGAAAAGCTTAAGCTTCTTGCAACTAAAACGGAACAAAATAACAGGATGCAACTTATTTCGGGGAACTAATTGTGGTGGTGGTGGTGGTGGTGGTGGTGGTGGTGGGGTATTTGGGGGGCACATATAGGTGTTTCAGGTGAGTGTGACGATCTTTGAAAGTAAGTACTGGATTGGGTTTGCTATAAAGAATGGTAGCACATACATGAACTAACCAACTGATCTGACAAATTCAAAAACAGCTATAATATATAAGAACGGCAACTAATATACATGATTTTTAGATGTAAATTCTATTTTTCTTTTTTTTTTGTATTTTCAGTAATGTCATCTTTACTTTTTTAAATGCTTGTTAAAGTGTTCTTCAAGTTTAAGCCTCTTTGTAATGTACAGCATACAGAACTGACTGGATGAGTGCTGATCTGCACCTAATGAGGGTCATGAGGGTAACTGGCGTCTCTGGGGCCCTGGAGCTCAAGCAATTATTTTTGACTCATTAAAATTGATTTTTTTTCAACCCCTTCTTAATCTCTAAGTGCAACATGGTTCTTGTTGGTGCTTCTAAAGTGTGGAGGGTGGAGGCATTTAAATATATTACATTGAATGAAAATTGGCGATTATGAATATTTGGTAATGCCTTTCGGCTTAGCCAACAGCTCAACAACGTCCTTAGTGAATGACAAGTTGAAAAATATGGTAAATCATTGTGGATGTATTTCTACAATCTCTACTTCTTTCGGTCTGAATGCAAACCCAGCAAAAAGTATCTCATCTGCAGATTTAACAGAATACTTAAAAAATTCCGTCATATTTTGTTTTTACTGTAAGTATTATTTAACTGTGTCAGAGATGGGAAAGAAGGACAAACTCTGGAAACTCAGACCATGGCTGAATTCATTCAGGGAGAGATGCCTGCAGGTGGTACCTGAAGAACACAACTCAGTGGATGAAATGAGGATTCCTATCAAGGGGAGATTCAGTAACATCAAGCAGTATATGCGTGGCAAGCCATACCCATGGTGCACCCCCCCCCCCCACCATAGGTGTGGCTTGCCAGGCATATACACACTGTGTAGCAAGTGCAATGTTCGCCTGTGCCTTTTAGAAGAAAAGAACTGTTTTGTGGACTATCACTGCAATTAATCACAGACTTCAAACCACACTGAAAGTGACAGAAGAAAAAGTTTTTCAAATATACATTTGTTTTCAATATTTATATTAATAAATGCGTATTCAGGGTGCACGTGGCTTAGTGGTTAGCATGTTCGCCTCACACCTCCAGGGTTGGGGGTTCGATTCCCACCTCCGCCTTGTGTGTGTGGAGTTTGCATGTTCTCCCCATGCCTCGGGGGTTTCCTCCGGGTACTCCGGTTTCCTCCCCCGGTCCAAAGACATGCATGGTAGGTTGATTGGCATCTCTGGAAAATTGTCCGTAGTGTGTGAATGCGTGAGTGAATGAGAGTGTGTGTGTGTGTGTGTGTGCCCTGTGATGGGTTGGCACTCCATCCAGGGTGTATCCTGCCTTGATGCCCGATGACGCCTCAGATAGGCACAGGCTCCCCATGACCCGAGGTAATTCGGATAAGCGTTAGAAAATGAATGAATGAATGAATGAATGAATGAATGAATGAATGAATGAAATGCGTAGTCATAAAAAATATGATGGTTGTGTGATTATTACTCATGATATATACTGTTATGGGGCAAAGTAAGCAATCAACACTGCAAATGATTGCTTAAATGCTCTGTATATCTGTTCAGACAAAGTGAGTACAAATGCAGAAATTCTGCTCCTTTTTCCCTAAAAACTTACTAAAATGTAAAAAAAATTGAAAAATCTTTAATTTCTACATCAGAGGCCTCCTAAAACAATATATCAGAGGTCAAAAAAAAAATTCTTATTTTTTTTCAATATCTGGGTTTTACAGTGTTAAGGTAATGATTTGCACATGATTTTGTGGTTTGTTTTTTTAATTTATTTCTTTTTTTTTCTCACCCTTTCTGGTGTTATACAACCACAACAAGGCTTATAAACAACATTTTTAAACAAGATTAAAAAACAAGATAAGCCTGTGTCTTTTCTCCCCACATCAAATTAAATCAGCTGTGTTTTATCTGTTCGGAGTCTGCGGGGCTAATCCCAAGTGCTAACTATGTGCTAACTACTGTATGAAACAAATCATAAATGAAACACCTGTGTGTTGATAAAAATGGTAAAGCAGCTGTATAATCTGTCAATAAAGATGAAAAACCTTCCCAGAGTAAATATTAAAACCGGTTTTGTGATTTAAGTCCCAGATTTTGAATACGGCCCTCTGTGATTTGTTTAAATCCCCCCTCTTTAAGAGACATTTATTTTTTCAGTTCCATTTAATTACACTTACTTGCTTTCCTAATGCTAACTCCATGACAGGTCTATGAGCAGGATATTTACACCGTTTTCAGGAAGCACTCATTTATTTCAGTTTTTGAAGAATCGCATAGGTAGTTTCTCAATCAGAAAACGATCTCTCTCCCCATCCCATGCTTTTTTTTTTCTTTCTCTATCCTATCCCTTCCTTATTATCGTTCATTGTCTCATGGGAAGCAACATCATCTTCCTATCAAGTGAGACGCTGACTGTCTTTGTCAGTTGATGTCAAACCTTTTCCAAGATGTTTTTTTTTTCTTTTCTTTTTTTTCTCCATCCTGTAATATTAGTCTTTTGACTTCACAGTTCAGAAAAAAAAACATGTTTGAAAACATGTAATTGGTGGGACGTCATGCTCATTATGTAACTGTTGTAAAGAAATACATTTTTAAATATGACACGAATCTCTGCACTAATGAGGTGAAGTTGAGCTCATGTTTTATTCAGGAGCTTCATGCCGGAGAGTTCATGCTAAATCTACATCGCTCCTTATTAGACGTATAGTTCACTCGTATATAGCAAGCTGAGTCTCTGATTAGCTCCCTTTGGAATACTCTGTGTGAATTCTTTCTGACTGAACAAAGGAAATGAGAGTATACATACATATGCACATACATACCCTTTCCACCAGGATGGAGTCATGAAGGAAATGGACAGATCTAAAGTATTCATGTCAATTTTATTCACCTCCTCCTTCTAGTTCTCGAGTTAAAGTCCCATTTGTCAGTGCTTACTCTCCGTCGTTGCTACAGCATGTGAGAAAACAACACCGTAACATGTTTTAGTAATACTTTATAACACAGCATGCTTAATTCCGAATTCTGACTGGTCAAGTTCTATTTATTTATTTATTTATTTATTTATTTATTTATTCATTCATTCATTCATTCATTCATTCATTCATTCATTCATTCATTCATTCATTTATTTATTTATAACAGCACTGATAATTTACCTGATCATGGGCTTATTCTATTCTATTCTATTCTATTCTATTCTATTCTATTCTATTCTTTTTACTATAGTAACGATTCAATAAAATGAATAGAAAAATCAATTCATCAAAAAAAAAATCTTCAATTATTCAGTTATTTCATTCAATTCAACACAATTCGGTTTATTTGTATAGCACTTTTAGGAATTCACATTATCTCAAAGCAGGTTTACATTAGTATAGAAACATCATAAAATTCGAAAGTTTAAAGTTTAAAATGAAGTTATTATTTATCTCTAACATCTATCCCTAACATCTGTCTCTATATGATTTAATAGTTCGGAAGGAGTCTCCAGTGTCAGTGCTTTGTAACTTGCAGAGGTAAAGCTGTACAGATGTAACTCTCCAGCGTACAATACTGTACATTCACCTTGTGGTTTAGCATTTTAAAAGAAAATACGAATGCTAGCCAGCTTTGAATAACATTGGATTTTTTTATTATGTGATAACAAAAATGCATATCATATCATGTCTTTATTTTAGTTTGTATTCATAGCCTTCCATATGTTATTTAGAAGGTTTTAACCTCCTTGTTAGGTTTCGACAGTTTAAATATGAGACCATGACACACACTGAGGCATTTATTTGCCTGGTGGACTAGCTAACAGAAATGAAACATTTTTTTATTCATATTTCTTCACTTGGCAGACACTTTTTCTCCAAAGGGTTATGCAGATAATGTACTATACCCAAGCATACAGATGACCAGAGAGGGTTAAAAGTCTTGGATCATTGTAGCTATCTGGTACTCCTGAAAATCCAAACAGAATATGTTCCATTGCTAGCTCATAGCCATAATCACTGACCCACTACTGACCCATATTGGGTAGGTGTAAGCATCTTATTATTTAGCTACACTGTTTTATTCCTGCTAGCCTTTTATTTAAATAAATCTTCCCAAAACCCCACACATTTACTCCTGACCTTTAAGAATGCCATGGATACACACTGGTAGTCATAGACTGCTGTAGATCTCATCGCCAGAGGTATTGTAAAGCTTCTGTGCTTGAAATGATCATTTAGGCAGTGCAAAATTGTCTCATGGCATAATAATATTAAGATGGTAGAAGGTCAAATGATGTAAAAGATCTAAGGATTGAGTCATGACAGGTAAGGATCAGGATTTGTTATATAAAAAAGTGACAGGTTATTAAAAGTGACTGACTATTAGCTGAGTTCATTAAAATTCTAGCTATATATGTGTGTGAAGAAAAAGTAATGCAACATTTTAGATCATTTGCAGAGGTTAAATTACAACTTGCATTGATTTCATCACCGCAACTCATAACGTAAGTGTGATGTATGCTCGTAATGTGCATGAATGCTGTCCTAATGATGCCTGAGCATGCTTCAGGTGAGATGGCGGATGGTATTCTGGGGGATCTCTTTCCAGACCTATTTAAGGGCACGAGTGAGCTCCTGGACAGTCTGTGGTGCAACTTTTTGGCTATAGATGCACCGATGCATAATGTCCCAGAGGTTGTCAATTGGATTCTGATCCAGTAGATCTGCACTGGACACTGGATCACGAGGGGAAATGAATCTACAATCTGGGCTAGAAAAAAAAATCAGCCACACATCTTCATGTGTATATTTAATCTGAAAATCTGGTGAAATTGTGCTTGGATAAAAAAGAGATCACAAAGAATCTGCATTTAGTCGCAGCACAGGGCTTGGTTGGGATTAGTTAGTTAGTTAGTTCATTCATTTTCTACTGTTTATCCAAACTATTCTCGGGTCACGGGGAGCCTGTGCCTATCTCAGGCGTCATCGGGCATCAAGGCAGGATACACCCTGGACGGAGTGCCAACCCATCACAGGGCACACACACACTCTCATTCACTCACACACTCACACACTACAGACAATTTTCCAGAGATGCTAATCAACCTACCATGCATGTCTTTGGACCGGGGGAGGAAACCGGAGTACCCGGAGGAAACCCCCGAGGCACGGGGAGAACATGCAAACTCCACACACACAAGGTGGAGGTAGGAATCGAACCCCCAACCCTGGAGGTGTGAGGCGAACGTGCTAACCACTAAGCCACCATGTCCCCTAGTTAGTTAGTTAGTTAGACCATTTTGACTAGTCATACGTGAGCTGGAGTATCAGATTTTTGAGCTCCTAAAATATTTGAAGCATCTGTTTAGTTCAGTGAAAATGAGATTCAGTAGTTAGTAGAAATACTCTGGTGGCATGACAGCCTAGTGATGTGATTTTCTCCAGTAATTGATGTCTGGTTATAATTTACACATTAATAATTGAGGATAAAAGCTAATTAAAGCTTGAATTGTCACACAAAACCATCTCATTAATAAACCCTCCTGCTTTAATGCGTGTCTTAGATCAGCCGTTTCCTTTATAACACTCATTAAAAGCAATGAATATTAGTTTCCTCAAGTAGTACAGAGCAGGTGTGTAGATGTAAAGAAAACTGAAATCATAATCAATAATAAAAAAGGAAAGATGTATAAAATTATTCCACTCTCTTGGGGAAACCATGATACTGTTTTTTTTTTTTTTTTTTAATCCATCATTCCCATATTGAAACACTGAATTTCTGCATAAGGAGAACTATATGGAGGTGAATGTGGCTGGGGGGGGGGAGAAAAGAAAACAGACTGATAAGTGGCATATGAATAGAAAGAAGATGCTAAAGGAGGATGATGGAAAATGTCTCTGTCTCTTTTGCTGTGAATAAATTCTGTAGATGATTGGCTGTTGGTAATAGGAATAATTCAGCTAGTGTCATCCTGAAAGGTCAGTATCTTCCATAAGAAAAGAAAAGCAGAGCGAGAAAGACACAAGACGGTCCAATTCATCGAGGATTCTCATCCTTCCGTGCTCATTTTTTATCTGTATTTAATGAAGAAGTATATATAAATGTATAGACATAATTAGTATATATAACTGACATGAAACTGAGATGATTTAGTGTGTTCTATGGAGTGAATTTCATGGCATGCAAAGACCATCATCATCATCTAACAGTTTTCTTACCATGATGTAAATAAACAAAAGCTGCTAAAGTGTGATTGTTAGCTTTAAATTTCACAACAAAAGTTCATTAATACAACATGTTTGATGCTTTGTTTTCTGCCACATCACCCCATCTGTGCACATGGATTAACACGAGTTAATGAATGTCACTGCGAATAAACACCAAACACTTCTCATATGCTTAGAACACCGATTTATTATTTATCCTCTCCGAACACCTATATATTAACTCTTTTTTCTTTTACTTTATAGCTGTATTTCTGATGGAAGTGTTTCACAGGTTTTCTATTGTTTAGAACAAACGTTTATTTGAACAATACCTATCAGAAAACTCTGTTGACCCTGGATAAGGTTGTTTTATTTTTTTATTATTGACCTTAATTGACGGGGGGCACGGTGGTTTAGTGGTTAGCACGTTCGCCTCACACATCCAGGGTTGGGTTCGATTCCCTCCTCTGTCTTGTGTGTGGAGTTTGCATGTTCTCCCCGTGCCTCGGGGGTTTCCTCGGGGTACTAAGGTTTCCTCCCCTGGTCCAAAGACATGCATGGTAGGTTGATTGGCATCTCTGGAAAATTGTCTGTAGTGTGTGAGTGAATGAGAGTGTGTGTGTGTGCCCTGCGATGGGTTGGCACTCCGTCCAGGGTGTATCCTGCCTTGATGTACGATGATGCCTGAGATAGGCACAGGCTCCCCGTGACCCGAGACGTTCCGATAAGCGGTAGAAAACGAATGAATGAATGAATGAATGACCTTAATTGATTTGTTCTATGTAGTTATTGAACAGAGAGTAATGTAAAATATATTAGGCAATAAACATTCTTCTCCTCGGCTCACTGAGAAAGATAGAGAGAATGGATGGTCCTACCCTTCACCTGGGACAGGACATGTTGTCTGATGGATTAATCTTTAACACAAAAGGCAGACTGATTTGAAGATACATTAAAACCTGAGGAACCAATGGACCAAATTTCGCATGCTGTTTTTTTTTTTACACCTTTACTATTTGTTGGCCATACAGTAGGCAAGCTGTATTGTAAGCAGACGTATCAGTTTGGCAGAGAACATGCCCAAGATACAGTTGTGATGGGTTGTGGTGGCCTAATTAAGGTGTTTGACTACCAATAGGAAGGTTGTCCACTGGAATCCCTTGTCAACTAAGATGCCACTGCTGGGCCCCTGAGCAAGGCCCTTGACTGACATCAATTTCTCAGCTGTATAAAAATGAGATGAAAATAAATCGTGATTATCGTGTCTGCCAAACGCTGTCAATGTAACGTGGAAGCCCAGTGTGACAGTGATAGGACATCGCAGCATTTCACTTTGGAAATAGATCAGAACATTTTGAACTGGATAAAATCATGCATACACACGCAAGTACAGTTTACTTTTTATTCTGTCATATTTTGTTGAGTTTTGTTGTTCGTCTGAATTAAATTCAAATAATTTAAGTAGACTTTAGGTCAGCCCTTACTGCATCGCTGCATATGCTGCTGCCAATCATTCTAATAGTTATTATGCCATCATGTTAAGCAGCAGAGTACCACTTTCCTTTTGCGTTTAGAAAAGTGATATATCTGGCAACCACAGTACATAGACTTTCAGTGGGGTCTACTATGAGATCAGTGCACCGGAACAGGCCAGAAATCGCATCCAAAATTTTGGCTAGCACCTTGGCAAGCTCTGTTCTCTGTGAGAGTGAGAGAAGGCCTCCAAGAGAAATCAGAGTGGGATTTGATTTGTTTGGATAACCAACTCCTCTCTCTTTGCCACTCCACCACTAGAGCGACTCTCTTCACTATTTGAGAAGATTTAGTTGGCAAATCTGTCAAGCTTTTCCCCTGTCCTTCAGAACATCTCAAAGTCAACTTCCTCAACCTGCCATGTTACTTAGAAGCACCTCTGCCACATGGCAAATCTTTTTGATTTATAGAGGACTTTATCTCCCAGTTCTAATTGCCTCAGGTAGGAGTGCCTAGATTTGTCTTATGTCATTGGTGCTTTGCGGCATAATAGCGAAAAGTCTTGAGTATATAAATGTTCTATAGTATTGTGTTATAATTTATAATATGTGGAGTTTTGCTCACAGGACCAGGATGTACTGAAAACTTTAGGTGTGGGAATATACGTGTGGGAGAATGTGGGATCGTTCTCTCAGTTCTGTTTAATTAAATTCAACAACCCCCTGGGCTTTTGCCTATATAATAAATCAAAGAGGAAAAAGCCTGTAGAGGCCTGGGGCTTCTCCCAAGCTGAAGAAAATACGGTTTCTAACCATTTAACCCAATTCCAGCTATGCTATCTTTGTTTACATGCACTCCATTAACTCACTGGTTTGCTGAAAGAAACAGAAACAGATAGAAATTAACACAGAACGGAATAAATAAATAAATAAATAAATAAATAAATAAATAAAGAAAGAAAGAAAGAAAGAAAGAAAGAAAGAAAGATAGACAGACAGACAGTCAGTCAGATAGATCGATAGAAAACAGTGTAGCAAACGGATCACAAATAAAGTAGTTACTTGTACAAGGATTGGGATTTGATGACTCCAATTAAGTATCAGCTAGAACCATTAAACTAAACTGTGCATGTCTTACCCATTGTGTGCAAAAATTCTGTACAAGTCTCATTAGCCAATCATTGAATTGCAAATCATTGTCATAAAACTCCAGCTCTTTTCCTCCCAGGTTAAAAAAAGGGATTTCTCTCTGTTAGCATAATCCAAACACACAGTCCTTGATTAGATAATCAAGTACTGCATTTAAAGTACCAAATTAGCTTGTTTGAGATTTTCATGACATACATCTTATTTTAAGGATTGTTTACATGGTTAAATTTGTCTGTAGTGTTCAGCGAAATGTAGTTATTGTGTAGTCTTTAGTGTACAACACCATAGCGCTACATTTTAAAATGCTAGAGCTCTGCTTGTGCTTGTGAAACAGAAACACGACTCAGTGCATAATAGATCGATGTCAAATGTTTCCAGACTGAAAATACATAAAACACATAATTGATATTTACTATAAATACATTCAGCACTTCATGCTTATATATAGATATACAAAAGAATAATATAAAAAAAAACACATCAAATATTGTTAAGCTATTCAACTGGTACATTTATTTTCACATATTTCTTGAATCCTGCCACAAAATCTTCTTAATATGAAAAGCCCCTGAGGAGATCATATCTGTGGCATGTGTGGGCGAAGGTTAAACAGCCTGCTTAACACATACACACAGAGAGAGAGAGAGAGAGAGAGAGAGAGAGAGAGAGAGAGAGAGAGAGAGAGAGAGAGAGAGTTATTATATTACCAAAAATCTGTTTTATTAATAATGAATAGACACATATTGTTTATCCACTAGTCCACTTGTATTGCCAACAGCACCTGGAACGCTGGGAAACCTCTGTGCGTAAAGTAAGAGAAGCCAATCAGGGACATTTATTCCCCAGTTGTTTGGCATCCTGCAAGTCTCACGTGCTAGAAAAATATAATGTATTTAATAGAATGATTAATGTAAGATTAAATCGGTGCAATGTTAAATCTGAGAATTGATTTATAATGTCACCACAGACACAACACTAAATGCCAAAGTCTCCCTGCCAAAGTCTTCAAATCAATCAATCAATCAATCAATCTTTTTTTTTTTTTTACAAAGCACATTTAAAAAGATGCTGTACATCAAAATAAAAAAAGCAAAAAACAAAACACAATTTAATCTTTGTAAAAACTAATTATAAAAACATAAAACAAATGTAAAAACATTTAAAAAAAACCAAAATGCTAGGAAAACAACAACTATAATAATAAAAATAAAAAATAAAAATCAGGGAGTGTTAAAAGCTAAGGAAAAGGAATATGTTGTCAAGGATGACTTGAAATGTGGCAATAGAAGGTGGCTAGCCTGATATATAAAGGTAGGTTATTACATAATTTGGGTCCCACAACTGCGAAGGCCCGATCACCTCGTTTTTTTAAGGCGAGATCTCGGTACAACAAGTAAGCATTCAAATGTTCCTCAACATTAAATAATACAGTGCCACTATATGCATTTTTATCTTTTTAATTCTGCAAATATCCAGATTTAGTTTTAAATCCAAAGAAGTTTTTCTTATTTTCTTTTTTCTGGTTGTGAAATCACTGGAAAAGGTTATTTATGGCAGCATTCTCAGTATGGTGTGTGAATTAATGTCCCTCAGTTCCACAGTTTCAAGTACATCACATAGCTAATTGATCTCAACTAGACATGTGAGAAACTGTCTCTGAATCAGTTACTAATTCCCCTGACCTGTAGGGTGTCAGCCAGGACAAAACATCTGCCCCATCCAACCTTATCGTTTAAAAAACAATAATAATAATAATAATAATAATAATAATAATAATAATAATAATAATAATAATAGAAGATTTGATTTTAATTTTGCTGTCAGCTTTTTTTTTGTGAGTTTTATGCATCAAAGAAAAATACAGAATGGTATACAGAAGCTAATCTGGGGCTGATTTTGTCCCTGCCCAGATTATACTGTACATTCATGCATCAATAACAGTGCGAGAGTGAAACACCCCCTATATCTAATCTCAATTTAGACTGATATTTTTAAGAATGCATATTATTCAAAATGGGCAAATGATGTCACAGGTGTAATGAGGTAATTATTCCCCCCTGTTATTCTTTTTAGAAAAAAATAGTCCATGTAGTTACACTGAACTCACTTTGCTCTATCAAAGTTCACATCACAAATAAGGACAGATGAAAGAACCATAAGTTTGTGTAGTTTGGTCTGAACAAAAGGGTCAACTTTTGCATTTACTATGTTTGGTATTCAGAAGAAACACAATATGAACCCAGTAGGATATAAAAAATAACAAATGCCTCCAAAAAAACCCGACAGTCTAGGTTGAGCTTCATTAACTGCAGCCTGTGGATTGCCTAAGGCTGAATATGTGCTCTGACTATGTCCTCTTCTGTCTGCCATCATACAAAATACTGGCCTTGAACCACAGGGACATAAGCAAACTATTCAGACTAACAGACTAGCAGCTCCTCAGAGCTTGCAGATGTTGACTATGACTGGTCAAGCCCAATGAGGTGCATTTGTTATTTGTCCACTTGGCCACATTTGGTGCTATCTCCTGTCTATTACTGGAAGAACATGTGCATTTGTTAGTGGATGATTTGTCTGTCTACCAGATACCAAGAGAACTCTTTTGTTATTTGATAATTAACCTTGTTCATTTTCTGCTTTCCAAACGCTAGGAGGTTTATTTAATTACTATCTTGATATTTGATGTAGCCTTTATATTTAATGCTTTATTTTTATTTTTTAGTTGGCTTTATATAGCACTGTAATCGTTATTTCAATTCAATCAGGTTGTCATGACAAACAGTATAAATGTATCTGGGTTTAAATTATGTTTTATTATTGCATTAAGCACTTTAAACATAATTACTGTATATTATATCATATTATAATATCGTAATTTAATAAATGATTAAATTATAATAGATTATAACTCATTTTTCATTAAACTGCAATGAAGAGTCCAAAAAATGAAGCCTTTCCGGCAAATAAGTTCAGTAATAAAATATATATAAGTCTTTACAATTTTTACTGTCACTGTCAGGAATGGCAGGTCTATTCCCTGCCGGGACACTAGGGGGACATTGTGGCAGGCTTTGTTTTGTCTTGCGCAATGTTCTTTAGCCTTTTGGGATTTTTTTGTTACCTGGATTTCTAGTGTTCTTTGGTGAACTTCCTGTTTTCCCGTGGAGGACGCCATCTCACTTCTTGCCCACAGGGGATGTTGTAGGCCTGTATCTTTTCACCTTTTTCAGGTTTTTTTGGACTTTTTCTTGCTCCTGTGGTGGAGCTGGTGCTGTACTGCGTTCTATGTTCTGCGTTCCCCCGATTCTATCCCTGGATCACTGCCGCTTTGGACTTTCGGGAGTGGTTCTGGCTTAGCATGCCAGGAGCCACACCTGGAAGGGGGTACTATTCCCTGCTTGGTAACTAGTGGAACATTCGTGCAGGTTTTTGTTTATCTGTGTCGTGTCTTTGTTGTTGTTCTGTGTATCATGTGTTTTTGCCTCGCCATATCCTTAATCTGTTGCCACCCCTACCACACCTGTCCCCCATGTCTTCCCAATTACCTTCCCTATTTAATGTCTTCCCAAATACCTTCCCTGTGGTCTTGCATCTGGAGTTCAATAGCGAACTCATAGACAAGGCAGGTACGTTGAGGGGCAAAAGAGTAGTGCAGAGTGTTGTATTTGTGTCTTCAGTTTGTTGTTGTTTCTGTTCCTGTGTTTTGTCTTAGTAATTTCGTCTCTGTTTCTGTTTAGTTGTTTTCATGTTCCTAATGTTTGTAGTCCCAGTTTTTTCACCCTAATAAACCCCCTTTTATGATATCCCTGCATTTGGGTAATTCCTCTAATTCCTCCCGTTAAGACACCCGCTTTTTCTGACATTCACACTGTTTGTTTTCATTACTACTCATGTCCAAAAGATTTATTTTTTTTTTTTACTCGTGATTTGTTGTAATTAAATTATTTTTGTCAGATACTTTTTTTTTTCTCACCCTTTCTTTTATTTCTTAAATATGTCCAAATGTGCCAGTAATTTGTTTAAGGCTAAATTGATTAGGAATATGAGTTAGAAAGACCATATGATCTAAACCAGGTAATCTAAACTATGATTAACTGAAATATTTCTAGTGAATATCATGTCATATTTCATGTTATCAATCTAATCTGTATTTCTTTGTGAATCATGTGGTCACATCATGAATAATCTTTACATATACAGATCTATATTTACATGTAATGTATTACATCCTCCACCCTAAAACACACACACACACACACACACACACACACACACACACACACACACACACACACACACACACACACACACACACTTACATAATAGGACTACCTGGTCTGCATAAGACACCTTTTGGTCTTTTGTTCCCAATAACTCACTTAGAAACCAAATGAACATTCATCCCATTGAAGCTCTTTCATATTGTGTTCTAATCATGAGAGATTACAGATCTCAGGGATATAAAAAGTTACAGTATGCATTATACAATGTCAGGGATGCTTTTATTTTTAATGCAATAATTAGGTTTGGTAAAGGGAATACTATTACTTCTGTCATTTCTGAAGTGAATAACTGATACTTTCCAGATTTAACATAATTGTGTCATTATGTTTGGATGAACAAATCTAACAATTCTCTGTGTGTGTGTGTGTGTGTGTGTGTGTGTGTGTGTGTGTGTGTGTGTGTGTGTGTGTGTGTGTGTGTGTGTGTGTGTGATTTATAGAAAGCTCTAAGAAAATGGCAAGATTTAGCAACTTAAACTGACAGCTAAGGCAATCTGAGCCAAACTGAGCTTAGTACTCATTGGGGAGTCCGTCATCAAGGGGGTATATAAGGAGGGTCCATTAGCCTCCCAGCATGCCTCTGTGCACTTAATCCATGACATAGTACTAGGTAAAGCTTATTAAAGGCTGTGTGCCATTTATTTCCTCCTAATGACATGATCTGACTTTAATCTCTTCCCTTTTATAACAGCATGTGTTCAACATGGGACAGACTTTCTCTCTCTCTCTCTCTCTCTCTCTCTCTCTCTCTCTCTCTCTCTCTCTCTCTCTCTCTCTCTCTCTCTCTCATTTCTTTCTGCAAAAATAGAGATTCTCTTATTTTTCCCTTGACAGAAACAAGCACATACTGTATACCACTACATGACAGGTGATGTTTTGCTATTTTCTAAAAGTGTTTACGGGGAAAATATTTGATTAGAAATGACGCCTGGATTATTTATTCACTTACATATTTAGCTGATTTGAAAATCCTTTCTCTGCTATGCTCAAGCCAATGCTAAGAACTGCAGGCTGTCAGACTTAAACATGAGCCTGGTGTCACAGTGGCTTCACGTAAAGATAAGAAAGATCACTTTTTTGTTTGATTTTATTTCTTAGTTTCATCTGACACTGAGCTGGCACGAAGCTCGACTTCAAAACGTCCCACAGATCCGTTTATTATCTCTTTAAATAGCTATTTCCATTCTAGAGCTCAGAAGCTTCTTACACTGGAGAAGCTGTCTGTCATCATTTCTTTACCATGTTTTACAAAGCTGTCCTAAAATATTTTTATGGCTTTGCCAAAGTCAAATGACCAGTGATCTTCATTCAGCATGGTTCATTATGTTCTCATATCACTGCTTCAGATACTGATATCAAGGTTATGAGGCATATTGAGTCCACATAAGACCTTGCAGTCCACCAGTTATATGATCCTTGTCTCTCCAGGTGGCTCAGGAATGGTGTGGAGGGTGATGGAGATTGCATCTTCTGTATTTGTTTTATTTATTTCAAAGGTGAACTGATGTTATTCCAGAAATACCAGAACAGACGTGATATGTGACTGCACCGGCTTCTCAAAATACTTTATAATGAGTGAGTAAGTGCTACTGGGCAATAGTCCTTTAGGTTTTTAATGGCATTTAGGCACAATCATAGTAGATTTAAGACCCTTGGGAATAAATTCTTGAGAAAGAGATAGATGAACTATGTTCCTGCAAACCTCTGCCAGCTGTTCAGTGCAGCACATTTGTCAAGACAAGCAAAGAATTTGTTTGGCTCATTTGCAAGTGTAGCATCATCCCTAGAGATCCTGCCATAGCTAAAGTTCTTATAATCAGTAATAGACTGGATTTTATATCATAGGCATCTAATGTGCTCCTCATTCTGATTCCTTTGAGGGGTTTTGGGCTTGTTTATGGCTAAAAACCTTGTCTAAAGGGCTGAAATATTTCCATACACTCCAAAGCACAGACATTTAGCACCCAAGCTGCTGGGTATTATAGGGATAAATGTAGAATCCTCAGACTGGAACGTGTATACACATCTATTAGGATGGGATGGCCAAGTTATATACATAATTATACCCCTAATAACATTTACCCCTTATCATGGATTCTAACATTATGAATTTTATATAAATAGATAATGGTACCAAATAATGCACTGAGGGAATCCAGCGTTGGCCAATATATCCAAGTGGTCAGTGGGTCTAGGATACAACAAGCACAGGCAGAGATAAAGATTATTCTAGGGATTAAGCTCTAAACAGGGATTCTTATTGATTGCTAAGAGGAGCCATAAAACCATGGACTCTCATTCACAGACAATGAGGAGCCAGTTGTTTACTGCTAGTTTGTGCCTGCCTAATTTCAATTGCCCTGTGAAAGAGAAATCATACCAAGACTCCTCACGCAAAAAAACTGTTAACCGTGAACCAAGATGCAAGGGTGACTAAGCTAGGAAGACCTTTGTTCAAAGCTATGATTGGATGAATGGATAGATGGATGGGTGGATGGATATCACTTTATTCATCCCAGAGGGAAATTTGACTATTACATCAGCACAAAGACTAACAATGCATGATGTGGTAGTGTCAGGGTTATGCTTGGACATTCACTGCCAGGACTTGTTGCTGGGGGCTTTTGGCAAGTGTGTTTTTCATGTATCGTGTTGTGTGTTGCTGTTTGTCCTTGTCCTAACCTTAAATCCTTACCGCCTATGCACACCTGTCCCTTATGTGTTTTTAATTGTTTCACCTATATGTCTCTCCTCATCTTTGAGTACGTCTTTGTCTTTGTCTTCGTCTGTGGTTTCTGTTTGGTGCCATTGTTAGTATGTGTATTATACTAAGGTTTTAAGGTTTTTTAAGGTTTCAAGGTTTTGAGTTTCAGTTTCATTGTGTTTAGTTATATTTTTTTCCCAGTGTTCCTGTCCCTTGTTGACAGGTAATGCAGGGAGGAATAAACTTGATACAAGTATCAGACATTTACCATTTCATATGTACATGTTACAACCTACGACTGCCGATTTCATTCTGTGACTGTTTGACAATGATCAAATTATACGCGGAACAAAAGGTCCTTTAAAATTGTAAGTCTCCCGAAATGTGTTTTTTCTTCACTGTTGTTATTTGTGTAAACTCTTCTCTACTGTGTCATGTGAATGTGCTTCTCTACAAGCAAACAAAAAAGAAATCTCGATCTTGATAATTAAAATGATTGAACCGTCTTGATTCCCAAAGTGATGGATATATTGTTAAATAAAAATGTTTTAGTATCCAAGATTCCAATTTTGCACAAATGCATTTATTCACATTAGTATAGGCAATTTATTTCATAGTTCATTTGGAAATATTAGGTCTATTCAGTGTGAAGAGATTAAATTTAACTCATCTCTTCATTCATTCATTCATTCATTCATTCATTCCTTTTCTACCGCTAATCCGAACTACCTTGGGTCACGGGGAGCCTGTGCCTATCTCAGGCGTAATCGGGCATCGAGGCAGGATACACCCTGGACGGAGTGCCAACCCATCGCAGGGCACACACACACTCTCATTCACTCACACACTCACACACTACAGACAATTTTCCAAAGATGCCAATCAACCTACCATGCATGTCTTTGGACCGGGGGAGGAAACCGGAATGAAAGCTAATAGATTTGGTTAATAGAAACCACTTGTGTGTCTTCAAGTTAACAGTTTTAATGGAATTTCCTTTATAATTAAAAGTTCAGAGCTAATGCTGGAAAACAGAATGTTAGACATACACATGAGACATTTTTCTGGATTAAACAGATAAAGCCCACAAATAAAAATAAAAAAAAAATGCAGGGCAATCCCAAAGATTCATTTATTATCTCCGTAAGTAGTTATTTCCATTCTAGCCCTTAATCATGTGGGTGTGATGGAGCTGCTTTCCCTGCAGAAGTTGTCTGTCCTACTTCATTGTCGGCTTTAACTTTGCGCTACGTCCCCAGGCAACATCTATAATGGTAAATGAGGAGAGAAACAAAGGCATAGATATACTGTGGGATTATAAGCTTGTGGGTAAATGAATTGAGAGAGCTGTTATAATTATATATCTAATATATATTATTTGCTAGTTGTCAGGAAAGCAACTTCCAACACTATAATAAGAACACTAAGAATACTATCTAAAAAAAGACCCTTGTACATATTTTCTTTGCAAATTTCAAATGATAGGAAATCTAAAGTCAATCCAAGCCAGTGTCTGAAAGGCAAATTTTCTAGTTCCGATTTATTTATTTATTTATTTATTTATTTATTTATTTAACCAGGGAAAAAAACATCCCATTGAGATTCAGAATCTCTTTTTCATGGGAGTCCTGGCCAAGACAGCAGTACTATATATATATATATATATATATATATATATATATATATATATATATATATATATATATATATATATATATATATATATATACACACATTACAAAAGAAATACATGCAAACCCTAAGCATATCACATTACAAATGAACCAAAAAAATGGGACACTACAATAGACAAAAGCACATTCTCACCAGTCATCATCTCTTGGAAACATTGCCTTCAGTTACTCCACAAAGGATTAGCTCAACATGGTAAATCCAAGAAAAAGAGACCACAAACTTAAGTTCATTTTATTTAAGGCTTCCTCAGGTAACTCTCGTTTATCCAGAGCAACTTACGTTTATACAGCTGAACAATTGAGGGATAAGGGCCTTGCTCAGGGGCCCAGAAGTGGCAGCTTAGCTTGGTGAACCTGGGATTTGAACTCACGGCCTTCTCTTTAGTAATCCAACAACTTAACTACTTAACAAAAGGAACTAATTTCTTCTTTTTTATCTGGTTTCTTGATGCCTCTTAAAAACATGCATGTGTGTGGATTAGCTACACAAAAGTGCCTGTAGTTGTTGTGTCTGTGTATAGCGCTTTGTAATTAAAAGCCATTCCATCCTATGTGTATTTCCGTTGGCTGGAGAGACTCCTGTTGGACATGCTAAGATCTATGCAAACACATAAGTATCTGATTGCAGAATGGAGAGCTTGAATCAAGCGCTGAGTAGTTTGCTGTTTGTTGAGGATATTACCTATTGATTTGGTGTGGATATTACCTCAATGAGAGATTAGGTGTAGAGGGGTAATAGAAGAGGATCAAGCACTGAGCCTTATGGGAAACAAGGAGAGATTCTGCAAGAAGGGATTTTTCGTTTCACCTTCAGGTCAGAAACCACCACTATGCCACAACTGGGTGTTCCAGGCGTCATCATAGCTTTCAAAGAACTCAAGCAAAACACACCATGTGAACACAAGGGTTAACACAGTTGTTTCATATTAGAGCACTATCCATCCTTTTTTGTACCAAATGCATATTTCTCATCAATATTTTTTTTCTGCTTATGTTCTTGGATGTACAGCTCTGATTCTATTGTCCAGTGCAAACTGGCCAGCTCTTCTCACTGCCAACATCACAACATCACATCACTATGTCCTCACCCGGTTAACAATCGCATCACCTAACTCCCAGTGTCCATGATTCACAGTCATCATGATAATCATGAATCTGTTTTCAAGTCTCTGCACCTTAAACCCTCTTCCCAACCTGCCTTCAGCTTTTGAGACAGCTGAACTAATTTTTAATCATGTGTTTGGATACTTCAGCGTCATGGAGGACTTAGAGAGTGACAACAGTGCTTATTTTACTTAGCATATTTGGAGCAGCTTCATGGAAAATCTTAGGGTGTCAGTCAATTTAACCTCAGGTTCTCGCCCACAAGCTAACAGACGTGTGGAAGGATCCAACCAGGAAATCGACTGATTTGTAAAGACATTCTGTGCTGATAACCAAGACAGTTGGACACAATTTCTTATATGAGCTGAATATGCAACAAGATTCCCTCTGCTACACAGCTCAACCTGTTCAAATGTGTTCTTGGCTATCAGCTCACATTGTTGTCTCCTACAGATCCCCTGCATAGGATGAATAGTTCAGGCAGATTGAACAGTTTGGGAGAGTACTTAGCATTACCTTGAGCAGGTAGTCTAAGTCAAAAACAGGTTACCTACTGGCACTTGGTTGGCATGGGTGAGTGGAACCGGTTTCCAGACTACAACTACGACACTCGGCCTATATACTCACTGTCCCATTAACAATAACTCATTGCACTCACCTAGACTCATTCACACATACACATATACCTCTGCCTCTTTAACATTGAATTGCAAATAAACCATAACTTCCATAAAGCAATAAGATCTTTACTGCATGGTTTGTAGGGAATCTCTAGAAAAGCACGGAATTTGCCGTCGTCAAATCGGTTGGTGTTGATAGCATCCAAAAATTTCAGTTTATTGTCAGATCTACTCTATTGCAATATGGAATGCTGTTCCATAACTAATATTCACATCTACATGAATATCATTTAATTTAGATATGCTTATCCTGAGTGACTTACAGAATTGCAAGTCTCTATCAAAACCCTGTCCTCATACTAGATCACTGGGTCAGCGACTAAATCTAACTTTTTAAAATACATAACACAGTGCTTGGGGGAAGACATACTGTAGGTCTTTAGTCTTTGTTTGAACACAGACAGCAACTCAGCTGTTTTGATAGCCACAGGAAGTTTGTTCCACCACCTTAGTTCTAGGATGGAGAAGAACCTTGAGTATCATTGGGTATTCCAAGGTTGTGTGTTGTGACATATGGTGAGATTTAAGAGTTGTCCATGAAGAACACAATATATTGAATAAGGGTTAGCATTTTTTTTGGAAAAAAAAAATAAAGTTTTTCATTATATTCATTCAATAATTTTTTTGACTTATTTCTTGGCTGCTTTTTAACGATTACTATTATACAGTACACACCAAAAGTTTGGACACACCTTCCAAAAGTTTGGACACACCACCTTTTCAACAGGACAATGACCCCAAACACACCTCCAGGCTGTGTAAGGGCTATTTGACCATGAAGGAGAGTGATGGGGTGCTGCACCAGATGACCTGGCCTCCACAGTCACCGGACCTGAACCCAATCGAGATGGTTTGGGGTGAGCTGGACCGCAGAGTGAAGACAAAAGGGCCAACAAGTGCTAAGCATCTCTGGGAACTCCTTCAAGACTGTTGGAAGACCATTTCAGGTGACGACCTCTTGAAGCTCATCAAGAGAATGCCAAGAGTGTGCAAAGCAATAATCAAAGCAAAAGGTGGCGACTTTGAAGAACCTAGAATACGACATATTTTCAGTTGTTTCACACTTTTTTGTTATGTACGTATATAATTCCACACGTGTCAATTCATAGTTTTGATGCCTTCAGTGTGAATCTACAATTTTCATAGTCATGAAAATAAAGAAAACTCTGAATGAGAAGGTGTGTCCAAACTTTTGGTCTGTATTGTATATAGAATGTTAAGGTACATAGGTATAGAACATTTATTAATTATTAATATGGCTGAAACTTACAGCTGACACAGAACCTGAGACATTAAGAGGTTTAATGGTTTTCAAACGGCGTTGAAAAGAAATGGTATGTCACGTCCTGTTCAGTCAATAGCTTCAATAAAAGGACAAAAATCTGCTTCATTTGTAAATTGTCTTAATTGAAAATTCATGATTGTTGTTGTTCTCATTAACAGTCTCTCAATTAGAGCCAAGTAAATTTGTTGACAAAAACAAAAATGGAATAATAATAATAGCATATGCTAATATCTTAGAATGATTGCAAGATCGTAGCTTGTGTAGATATTGTATAGATCCAAAACATTTTTACCATCACAGATTTGAATGGACTTGGTTAGACTATACAAATCCATTGATTTTGTGATGTAAATAAATGTAATTGTTAGATTTATTTAGCATTGTTGGAAGGAGTCTTCACTGTCAGTGCACTATGCAGCAGCGATTCTAGCATAACTATATTTACAGAATCTGACTGTATCATAAAATCTGATAGTTTTCCTTTAATTTCACACACAGTCCTGTTTTATTCCTTACTTTTCTGATTCCCCCACACCCAAGTCACTGAAACAATCTATACTACATTAGTTTATTGGATATTAAATTCTTACATGCATCATTTGGCTAAATGACTGGCTTTAAGTTTTTGTTAGTCGTCCGGGTTCGAATGAACCAGCATTTTTCCAGACATTATATAGACCAGGATTTGATTTACTCCTCCTACAGCTCAATAATGATATTTATTCACAATGTTATTTATTTTTTTTATTTAATTGGTTCACTTATTTTATACGTAGTTGTGCTCTATGACTGTGTTCTTAGCAAAATAACTTCACCGTAAAAGTTTGGCTCAGGCCAAAAGTCTATCTTACACACTTTCTCATACTCATTATTTCCACACCATCTCACTTACCATCACAGCAAATCTGCAACTTTGATACTTCCACCTATTTATCAACATACAGTAGAAGCTGCCTGGGTATCTAACACACAGTGAAATCTGTCACTAAAGTGTGACAGACAGCTTCTCCAGTCAAAGCAGCTTCTTCACACCCACACGATTAAGAGTTAGAATGAAAATAGCTACTTATAGAGATAATAAATGGATCCGTGAGCACACGGCATATTAAATGGCAGATTTTATGTTATTTTGTTTTATTTTCTTTCTCCATGAGAAGGCATCATGATACCAAGCTCATGTTTAAATCTGACAGTAAATAAAACATGAATAAATCAGAAATAACCGGTTATTTCTTAGCATTAAACCATCAGACTGGATCTATATGCTTGAACCGAGCAGATAAAATAGTTTTTAATAACTTGCATTGAAACTGAATTTCCATTGAGAGAAAATTCATCTATTTAACATAACAAAACTCATTAAGATTTCACATCTCTGACTGTTTTCCAAATTGACAGGAGAAATGAAGATGAGGAACAGGAAGAGGAAGATGAAGAAACAGACAGAGAGGAAATCTTTTCTGCATTGAAATCATGCTGCTATAAAATGGTAAGACATTAAAGTCAGATCATGTCAGTAGGGGAATATAAATGGCACTCAGACTTTAATTCGCTTTACCACCTACTAAATTAAAAACAGATTACGTGCACAGAGGCATGCTGGGATGGTAATGGAGCCTCCTTATGCACCCTTGTTCCCTACTCTTTTGGTAAAGGACTTCAAAAAGCAGTTAATTTTAATATGATTTATCAAGAAAGCAACAGTGAATAATATGAGACTGAACCTCCAGTAAATGTTGCTATGCTTTAATTTTATACATGAATAAATAAATCGGTAAGTGGACATCTGGTTTAAATGGATATGTTTTTTATTTTAATACACTCACTCACTCATTTTCTACCGCTTATCCGAACTTCTCGGGTCACGGGGAGCCTGTGCCCATCTAAGGCGTCATCGGGCATCAAGGCAGGATACACCCTGGACGGAGTGCCAACCCATCGCAGGGTATACACACACACACACACACACACACACACACACTCTCATTCACTCACACACTCACACACTACAGACATTTTTCCAGAGATGCTAATCAACCTACCATGCATGTCTTTGGACCAGGGGAGGAAACCGGAGTACCCGGAGGAAACCCCCGGGGCACGGGTAGAACATGCAAACTCCACACACACAAGGCGGAGGCGGGAATCGAACCCCCAACCCTGGAGGTGTGAGGCAAACATGCCCCCTTATTTTAATACACATTATAAATAATAAAAAAAAAACATTATATATATCATTTTTTTGGTTTTCTTTGTTTTGGCTTTCTATTTTATCTTATATTTAATTCTATATTTTTTATTCTATTTATTCTGCTTCTTATGTCATTGCAAAATCATTTTACTATTTCTGTCTTTTTATAGAGTCTATGATTATGTATGTGATTTTTTTTTTTCAGCCAACAAAATGGAAGTATAATGGACTATGGACTAATGACTAATTGCAATACTTATTAACTATTTTTATAAACCTAACTCCTTTAAAACCAAGTCTTATGATATGTATTGCATTTTGCAACTCCTGAGATGATCACGTTTGCATATATATTAAAATATACGACCTCAGTATAGGAAGCAATGACACAGGGTACTGTTGGTGGTCTGTGATCTGAGTATTAGAGGAACTGATAATCAATAAATTGTATTTATTTACTCATCAGCTCTTATCTAATGCCTAACACCCCAATCAAAGACAATAACATACGTATGAATAATTCAGTTATCTGCTGCTCTGACAATAGCATCTCTCCTGTCTTTGAATGGTACCTACAGCAGCGCTAATCAAAAACAAAAGTGTGTGTGCAATGTGTTTAATTGCTCATCAGAGGAAAATGTGCTTGTTGAGCATCACTAAAAATTAGAGTCATTTGCAATTTGAGATTTAATTGACTTCAGAAGGTTCCACATGTGTGTTTGCACGGAAAATTAGAGTGTAATAACGAATCACATTGTCCTCTCTCATGCAGTGATATTTACATCTATAGTTAAGGTTAGAAGCAATAATGCTGACAGCTACAAGACAACATAATTACAGATATTACAATTTTAATGAGAGGGAAATAAATGAAGAGAATTTAAATGCTGCACAATATTCAATCATTAACACTGTCACTGCTAAAGGGAAAAAAACAGTATGATGTTGGGATGATGAAATGTTTAAAGAAATAAAGAAAATGAGGTTATGGGTGAAATATATACAGTAAGGATCAATAGAATTAAAGCAAATGACTTTAATCACTGAGGTTTTTTTTTAAATCGATAAATAGTCAAGATAGCTATAGCTACATCTATTGTAGCATTAGAAAGTCAATCACATTAATGATTAATGATGTGTTAGGAGTGTGAAAGTTAATTAATTAAATTGATGTTAGATACTGTACTATGTGATGCTTTCACATTGTGGGTCAGGACTAAGGAGATGAGAGACAGGCTTGAGAAGCTCCAACGTGCACTTTATTTTATTTTTTTTTACTACCTTTGCTATTTAGATTATATCTTACTACACACACATACATACATATGCTTGGTTCTGTGCTGCATTGGATATCCAAGAGAAATTGCATACAAGTGTAGATCCTTACCACTCACTTTTTCCTCACCCTCTGTACACAAACTGGTGCTTGACCACAAACCCTGCCTCCACTATCACTTTCCAAATTCAGGCCCAGGAGCCATCTTGAAATATAAGCTATACACTTTCTATAATAGCCTGACAGCCCCATTTTGGTCTTGGGTCTTGCACAGGCCACAATAATTGCTGTCTGTTAAATTTTGGGATGCACCGGTCCATGACTTAAGCCCAGATACTGAACTTTCACCTACCTACCTAAATACACACCAGAATTCACTGTGAGTGCTGAACATCTCAAGGATCTCATTACAGCACTCAGATGTTGTAAACGTTACTGACAATCATTACTATAAACGATTGTCATCTAAGTGTGTTTTGGGATATGCAGGATTTTGTCCATTAGTATTTGGAACGTTTAGGGGCTTTAAACAACCCAAATTAATGGGTCATGAATTGGTGTTAACCAAACAGAGAGATGTCCCTTAGTCAAATCTAGTGTTAAATAAAGGTGAACCTAACCATCAGTTTGTTAATACTGGGCACTGGGTACATGCCTGATTTAGACATTGCATTAACTTTTCTAAAGTTCACGCATTTCCATGAGTGGCAAGAATCTCATGACGGTGCATCTTCATCAATCAGAGTTTGACCCCAGTGTGACATTTTCATGGTGTGGGTTGGAAATTAGGAGATATGAGGCAAGCTTGGGATGATGCAAACAGGTTTTTTATTATTATTTTTTTTGCAACCTCACTTTTCAGCAATACAATCTAACCACAAACACACACACACACACACACACACACACACACGGATCCGTGCTGCTCTGCTCTCTCTCCTACCGATCTCATCTCTTCCAGTTTTATCCATGTTGCCACTCACTGAAATGCAGAACACATATTAGAGATATTCCATACAGCTGTACATCCTTACCTCTCACTTTTCCCAGCTCTGTCTTCTCTTCACAACCTCGACTATCCCCCAGCCTCCACATAAGCATTATGCGCTATTGTCGTATTTCAATGCTGTTCCTTACCTTCCATTTCAGCAAGGCAGTAGGTGTGGGGTAGAGAAAGAAAGAAAAAATAAGGAATAATGGTTCAATGTACTCCACTGTAGCCAAGCTAATGGTTTGATTTTTTTTTTCCTCCATCATTTAAATAAGACTACATTTGTGACAATGTAGAATCAAAATGATATATGGCCTTCCACACCAGTGTTGAAAAGAAAAACCTCATGATTGTTCAGCATGCAAGCTACTGAATATCAGATGATATCAGATAATGTCAGGCATTAGAGATAACACCAGGCTTTGGAGATTACGTTGACGCTGTCAGTCTTCAGCAAAGTGGATGCATTTAAACCTGCTGTGGATGACTGGAGCCTGTACATAGACAGAATAGACTTTTGTTTCAAAGCAAATAATGAAACTGACAGGTAGTTTTGCTGTTATGTGGTAGCACATCATACTGTTTAGTAGTGTTTGTCATATAAATTGTAGTCCTTTACCAGAGGAACACTAACTTATATTGCTAAGCTTAAACCTCTAGCATGACTGTGTAATTATGTGTAGGTAAATTCATTAGGTGATGAACTTTGGGACAAACTGACAGATGTGGCAAAAGAAGCCAACCCAAGTGGGAAAAGCACCAGCATGCTTCCAGACTGCCAATATAATTTGAAATTATTTATAGACTGCAGAGCCACATGTCCATGTGTACAGAGACAGCAAATAGGGACAAAGGCAAGTTGACAGAACCAAGTAACAAGTAAAGCTCGCATGATGTCAGAATATACTGCCTTCTCCTGCTTTGTAGGAACAATATGCCGATGACCTCCTGACACTGAAAATCACAATGCAACTTGATCTTGGATGCATATAGACATACGCATCCCATTCCAGTCTCTACTCTCCTGCTATAATAACCTCCAGTCTGCTGGAAGGATTTCCTGTAGATTCTGGTACAGTATGTGGAAGTTTTACATTCAGCCACAAGAGCATTAGTGAGGACATTGATGTCAGGTAAGGAAGCCTAGGGAGCAGTCAGCATTCCAGTTCATCCCAAAGGTGTTCAGTTGAGGTCAGGGATTTGTGCAGATCACTCCAGATTTTCACATCCGCCTCGGAAAATCATGTCTTTTTGCAAAGAGGCACTGCCATGTACTGTACTATTTTCTGAGGCAATAAATCGACACACTATTTAAAATTCCTACAAACTCTATTCTTTGTCTCTTTTCTTCTCTCTTTTTTTTAATTAAAAGTGTATTTTCAGATTTCAGGATTAAAGCTTTAGTCATAAAACATGAATTCTTTTATTGTGTAGTTTTTTTTTTTGTTTGTTTTTTTTTTCCAATAAATTACCATAAATATGCAAAAGCGATGTAAAAGCCATTCATTCATTCATGCATTCATGGGGGCACGATGGCTTAGTGGTTAGCATGTTTGCCTCACACCTCCAGGGTTAGGGGTTCGATTCCCGCCCGCCTCCGCCTTTTGTGTATGGAGTTTCCATGTTCTCCCCGTGCCTCGGGGGTTTCCTCCGGGTACTCCGGTTTCCTCCCCGGTCCAAAGACATGCATGGTAGGTTGATTGGCATCTCTGGAAAATTGTCCGTAGTATGAGAGTGTGTGTGTGCCCTGTGATGGGTTGGCACTCCGTCCAGGGTGTATCCTGCCGTGATGCCCGATGACTCCTGAGATCACAGGCTCCCCTTGACCCGAGAAGTTCGGATAAGCGGTAGAAAACGAATGAATCATTCGTTCATTTATTAATTCATTCACTTGTCCTCAGTAAGCACTGATCTCGGTCAGGGTCACAAAACAGATCTAGGGCCAATCCTGGGAATAAGAACATGGATTGTTATGTATAAATATTACTTGGGTGGGGAAATGTCTATGCATTGAATACACATACTTTAACAGCTAGGATCAATTTAGAGTAGTCAACTCACCTGTAGTCAACTCACCTAACAGAAGGAGTCATTTTTTTTATTTGCATTATGCTGCTATTTTTGCTTGGTTTAATCTGTTCAGAATCTGTTCTGTTACACTCAGAGAAGTAGAAGTAAAATCTGTCTTTTTTTTAGTTACCATTTGGTCACTCGGGGCGTCGATACTGATGATTTATCGAGTTATTGTTGTCCAAACTTGGAACCTTAGACCACAAGGTCAAACCTTCCTGGCTAATTTTGTACAATCCCAGGAAATTCAGTGCAGTCATTCTAACCTGCTTACATCCCACCTCAAGTGGGATAAAGCGCATGCACTGAACTGTCTCTACAACACAATATACAGACTGGAGAATTTATAACCTGAGGCTGCATTCATTGTTGTTAGGAACATCAACAGGGCAAACATGAACTTTTTCCCTAAGTATTACAAAATCATTGATTTTTCCCACATAGTGAACAGACTCTAGACCACTGCTATTCAGCATAACAGAAAACATCCCTGTCCAGCTTTTGGGAACTCAGATCACAATAGCATTCTCTGAATGATAGAGAAGCACAGAAAAAGGTTAAAACAGGAAGCTGATTTCTGCAAAATGGTCCATCGGTGGAAGGACGACCCTATTATCATGTTTAAATGACTGCTTTGAAACCACAAAATGGGAGCTGTAACAAGAGGTGGCAGAAGGATATTTCAAACTTCATATAGATTGTATTGTCACCCATATTTTTAAACGCACAGATATTTAAAGAAAACCTCTGCCCATGCATCTCCTAACCAAAAGCCCCAAGACAAGGAAGATATTTGATTCAAACTGAGAGACCAGAGATCGCTGCATACAACTGAACCAGAGGTACAAGAGGTTCAGATACGGCATAAAGAAGGTCATCAGGAAGACCAAGAGGAGCTACAAGGAGAGTGTTGAATATCACAAAAAGATATCTGACAAGTAGTGCATGTGGATTGTAAGCTTTTGAATCAGGAAAGATATCCACATCAACTCCCAGCTGACTCCAATACCTTCAAACTAGTTTTAATGCCTGATTGAACTCCAGGAAAAGCACTGAGACCTGAGACTACCGGACACTAGGACAACATTCATAGCTAAAATTCTGAGATATTCAACACATCACTTGATCTGCCTGTGATCTTCACATGTTTTAAGAAAGCCACCATATCCAGAGCTGAGATGGTTTGAAATGGCCCTGGATGTTCTCAAGAATTTTTATTGTTATACCATCTTCTGCCTGCATCGCAGCATGGTATGGCAGCTGTTCCACTGGCAACCGCAGAGACCGAAAAGATCAGCTACTGTAAGTTCATCATCCACAGAAAGATCTCCTTTCAACAGGAAATGACCTGAAATGGTGCCTTAGGAGAGCTGTAAAAGATCATTGCAGACAACAGTCATTTGGCAGAGGACACTTGCTAGTGTCCACACATGGATACAGTATATCTAAATGGTGCACTCAGAAAACTAATTTAAGTTAGTTCATAACCCATCTCTGAATATATCTAACTTTCCCTGTGTATATACGGTATAGTACTTGATTTAACATGTGGACTTAAACAAAGAGTTAAATAACCAAATCAGAATACACACCTTGTGTTCCTATCAATGGCGTAAGTTTGATTTTAACATTGGTGGGGACATAATTTATTTGACATTGGTGGGGACAACATTCCCCGGATTTTGTGCATAAAACTGTTGTTATAAGAATACTTTCTTCCTTACATACCGGTAGCCTGCATAATCACTTTGCATATTGCTTCATACGACGGAATATAGCTGCAGCCGACCTCAATACATTAGCAAGAAAAACAAAGCCAATCAAACAGCGACATGGGTTAGAGAGGCAGGACTCAAAAAAGGCAAAGGCCAATCCTTTTAGAGAGTTGAGTTACAGATTCATTGCAGGGGGTAAATCTGTTAACCGTTTGTGTTCCACAAGTTGCGCTATTATTTACAGAACGCCATAGTGATTCCTGGATAAATGTTAAATGAAATAAGTAAAAAAGCACAAGACACAGACGGATATCAGTGGTTATGTATAAATATATAGGCTTGGTCAAATTATTGCTAGGGACAATTGAGTGTTCCCTGGATATTGGTAGGGACATGTCCCTACCGTCCCTACACAATTCGATGCCCTTGGTTCCTATTGTGTTATGTGAAATTTCAGTAAGCCTTCATATGACAAAATTTCCTCAACTGTCATGAGACTAAGAGATAAAAAATAATGTAGATAGGTGGAGTAACAGAGATTGATGAAAGGGCTGGGAGTCTTGTGGTTAAGATCACCACAGCATCCACAATCACTCAAGTACCAAAGAAACAGTAGGGGAGGATTATAAAAATGCAGATGCATCGGAATTCATTCGGAGCGCTTCAGTAGGAATCAGTGACCAGATTTACAAAAGCCTATAAATAAATAAACAAGCAAACAAACAGGCTCTCAAGAGCATAATGAATAAAAGTATATTTCTGTTCCACTGTAGCATGCGGATGAGCAGGAAAGAAGATTATCTTCCAGACTTTGTGAGGAGAGTGTTTCTCTTGCTGAAGAATTCTTTCAGTCCTTTGCATTGTGATAACAACCTGACTATGAAACGTATGGGATTGTGATATGTACTCTGTTTGCTCTGTATGGTGTTTAGTCTAGAAGTTTTTGAAATGTGTTGCATTTCAAAAACCTAAAGTTCGGAAGGATTAAGGCCATAAAAAATAAGAAGTATTGTCTGTATGCACACAAAAGCTCACAGACTCCTGCATGCCACCTGACTCGCTCTTCAAATCATGGTTTTAATTTGTGGTTTAAACAATAAACAGTACAGATAAGAGCAAACAACATATATATCCCTTATTCATTAAAGGTACATATGATCAAACCCAATCAAACATTGAGCATATCGTCGCTGTCGGGCAGAAACCTCGTACTGTATGTCTAAATTTTGTCAATTTCATATTTTTTCACATATCGATGCTATTGGTCAGTCCCCACGTGGGTCTGTTATTTTTTACAAGTTATTAACCAATTTAAAGTCTTGAAAATAGCTTGAGCGCAAATCTCTTAACTCCACTGGACACTTCAACGGTCCTTGGTCTCTTCTTCACTCAGCGGGAGAGCTTCGCGGCATATTTCTCCTCAAGATTAAGAGTCGCAACGAATCAACACATCTTCTGAGGTAAATGTCTTCAAAACACTGGGCTCAAAGACAAAAAATCTTGACACCGGTAGTTCTGGTGCTCGTCTGAGGACAGGAATTTAGCGCAAGACAATCCACTGCAACGCGGACTAAACCCTGTGCATTGCAGATAAGATACAGTGTTTTTTTAATTCCCTGAAAAATAATGGTTTTGGAGATAAGAGGATTCCGCGTGACAGCGACGATATATAGAGTAAATGTTATTAACAGTGTCAATATTCATTGGGGCACGTGGTAGCCTAGTGGTTAAGGTGTTGGGCTACCAATGGGAAGGTTGTGAGTTCAATCCCAGGTCCATCAAGCTGCCACTGTTGGGCCCCTGAGCAAGGCCCTTAACCCTCAATTGCTCAGCTGTATAAAAAACAAAGAGATAATGTAAGTTGCTCTGGATAAGGGCGCTAAATGCTGTAAATGTATTCACTAATTTGATGTTGTGGTGCTTTCACATGTTTACATTCGAATGGTGTTTTTCATTTTTAATTCAATTAAATTCATTGAACTTACATTGTCTCAAAGCAGCTTTACAGAAATGTAGAAACAAGATTAAAATGAATTTACTATTTATCTTTAACATCTATTCCTAATAATCAAGCCTGAGGTGATGTGGTGAGAAAAAACTCCACGAGATGATATGAGGAAGGAACCTTCAAAGGAACTAGACTCAGACTCATCCTCATTTGGGTGACACCGGACAGGAAATAATTGTGCAACCGAGAGCTCCCGAGAAACTAATCAGTCAGTTATTTCAATTTCTGAGCTCATTACAGACTTAACGCTAATTCCTTCCTGCCGAAGTCTTCAACTGCTCACTGATGAAGACCCAAGCACAAAACTGAGAGATGCCATAGCAGTTCAAAGATGGTTTGATAGTCTCCAAAGGCGGTCGGACTTTTCCCCTATGTGTTGATCATTAGGCAGATGAGAACACAGCAGGCAAAGTGGGGTGTGGACCAACTCAACCAGTCTGAGAGGGTCTGAGTGATTTGGTCTCTGGGAAGCTCCAAAACATTTTGAATGCATTGAGACAGCAATGCAGCTGTCATAGGACCCAACTACAGGAAGTGAACCAAGCCAGGATTTATCTATCTATCTATCTATCTATCTATCTATCTATCTATCTATCTATCTATCTATCTATCTATCTATCTATCTGTCTGTCTGTCTGTCTGTCTGTCTGTCTGTCTGTCTGTCTGTCTGTCTGTCTGTCTGTTCATAGATGCAAACTTACACTGAGCTGAGAAACACAAACTGAGCAAATAAACAAAGGGAAAATGAAAGATTGATTTTATGCCTATAAAATGTTTTAACCGTATTTATAGAATCGTCTAATCATTTATTTAACACCACCTCCATGCATGTTGTCTCTGCTCAGGTGATTTTTGTGACTGCTATATGCATTTGACAGGGACTTGTTTACTTGATTTATTTATTTACTTGCATTTTCTCCATCAGTTTATTATTTATCAATTGATGTAAAAAAAAAAAGTTTGATTTAATTACCTGCAGTTTGGACTGACTGCAGCACTCAGTTTCTTTTCCTTTCTTTCTATTTATTTATTTATTTATTTATTTATTTATTTTCCCCCTGCACTCCTTCCTCTGACAATCTGCAGTGAAAGTTTTAGCGTTAGTCTGGCTGTCAGTATATTTGCCAAAAATACACACAATTCCCACTTATTACATCAATATTCTAAATTATTATCTCAGCATTTTAACTTGCACACTATTTCAAAGTATTATGTCATAACAGCACATGAATACAACCTACGAACTCAATTCTGAATTCTCTTTCATTAAATTGAAGTTCAATTTCATTCAATTGATGAAATTAATTAATTATTTATAGAAGATTTTATATTAATTATTTAAAGAATTAATATCTAGTTCATTGCTTTGATCATAAAAATTAATAAGTTGTTTTATTTTTTTTTTTACTATTAGCTTGTGGTAATAATTCTTACTCTGCATGCTGTATTTACATTTACTGCATTTAGCAGATGCTCTTATCCAGAGTGACGTACAAAAGGGCTTTTGAGTCTCTATCATTGAATACCATTAACACTGGTTCACAAGGTTACAGACAGGATACCTTCAAACTCTGTTCAGTGTGTGTGTGTGTGTGTGTGTGTGTGTGTGTGTGTGTGTGTGTGTGTGTGTGTGTGTGTGTGTGTGTATCCTTTCTCTGTATGCTGTAAGAAAGTAATGCTATTCCACAATGCTTCTGTTTCACAAAAATTGTGTTCCACACTGATTTATATGTCGTACTAGTCTCTGAATTGAAAATAAATAAAATTATATAATTATATAAATGTTAAATTAATCCACGAGCAAAGTGCCCGAGGTGATGTAAAGGGGAAAACTCCCTGAGATGTGTAAGAAATCAACACACATGCAAACAGCTTGATTAAATAAATGAATAAATAAATTAAAAGATAACCTGTGTTACAATTTGTGTGAGGAATGAAGAAACCATAGGAAAGCTTGGAACATTATTTTACTTTTTTTTTTTTTTTGCTTTTTAGTGATTACACTAGACAGGAACAAACACACTCTCTGCTCAACGTTCACTCTTGTCTGTCTTGACTCTCTTTAACTTTGCTGTCTTTCGCTGAAACACAGAACACTCATTTGCCAAGATTTCACAAAAACGTGGCATCTTTATAACTCATATTTATGGCTCTGCCCTCCATTCCCAAACTGGCACTTGACCATGCCCTGCTTCCATGGCGGGTTGTATTAGAAGTATTTTCATAGCTTGTTTCATTAAACACAGCTGCTCAGTTGACTGTGTGTGTATGTGTGTGTGTGTGTGTGTGTGTGTACAAGACCGAAACCCTCTTGCAGAATACACAATGGTTCTTATGTATGTTGTTTAAACTCATTTAAATTCATTTAATTAAATTTCAGGCTTTATAAGTTTGAAGTATTAGAATTTCTAATACTTCATTAACACGTTGTCTCGGTAACACTTTGGTATTGTTATTAGGTGAAGAAGCAATATAGTGTTTAGAGACAAAAGCTTTTAATTAGAACACATCTTTATTTTTTTTTTTGTCTAATTCTCACAATTTCAATTTATGCACGCAATGTAGCTTTAATATAAGGATTCTGCAGACAAAATGAGGATCTGTCTACAAAAGGTTTAATTAGAAAAAAAAATAAATCAAGGAAAAAGCCGAACAGCCACCGAATGCAAACGGTATCTAAAATGTGATTTAAAAAAAAAAAAAAAAAGAGTCAACATGCAGAACAAGGTCAAAGTCATTATAATACAAGCAGCATGCCTTAAGCAAAATGTGGCTAGGGAAAACAAGTCCTACAGAAGGTATCAAACAAAAATGCATGAAACACAAGAAAACATAAATACATGGTTCAGAACTCATACAGATGGCTGGCGAAATTCAAGGTTTCACATATAGTCTACAGTCCACGTGGTTTAAGTATTGTACAAAATTGTATTGTACAGGAAATGAGTGACTAACTGAAGAAATGTCCTGAAGATCACCAGGCTGAGTGCAACAGTCTCTCTCACACACACACACACACACACACACACACACACACGTTTAATCCAAACGATCCACATTTATTATAATTTTTTTTTTTCATACTCCTAATTTTCATAATAATGAAATTCTGGACATATTCACTAAACATGAAAAAGACACCCACACTACACGACCACACCTTGCTTTTGTTTAATTGATTACCGTAACGAGTCTCGCATTTCTCAGCACCGTCATTAATTAGTCCTTGTGGATGATCTTGATGGATGAGCTGACATTAAAAGACGTAGAAATCAAAGCACCGTTCTCTCTGCCAAGGAAGGATAGAGATGACAGACGCCGGTTTTCTGTACTTACACGACTTTAAATGCTTGCTGAAGGCAGCTGTCTGGTCTGATCTGTCCATCACACTTTCTCAGATGTGTGTGATAAGATGCAGATCCTGACAGAGTGAAATGATGATGAATGACTCTGAATGCAGCTAAGCTTCTCTATTTACATGCGGTCAAAATAGAGATTATTCTGATTAATATCTAATCATGCGGTGTGTATCGTACGTAGCTATATTTCTGTGGGATTGTTACCGCTGTTGCGTCTGGGAATTACTTTTAAAATTCTATCCTTTGAGTACTGTGAGTCTTGGGTCATAGTAAGTAGTAAGACTCAAATTACTTGAGTAATGTGTAGCTACTGTATGCATAAGGTTTAAGGAAGCATCTACTGAAAACAGATGGGAAATGATGGGCCCATTTTTGGCTTTGTAACCAAGCATCAGTGTTTTAAATCTGATGTAGGCAGCCAGTGGTAAGTGCTTAGTAATAGGGTGCTGTGGGAGAACTTGGGAAGGTTGAAAACAAGTTGTGCAGCTTTTTTCAGTTGATGAGCTAACATCCATGATAAGATGTCTAAAGGAGAAAAGGAGAGGAGTTAAATGTCATCCACATAACAGTGGCATAAAAACCCATGTGAAGATATGATCTCAACAAGAGAGTGGGTGAGGAAGAACCTAAATAAACCTACTGTAACATGATATCTGAGGGACGATAACCAAGGCAGTGTTAGAAAACAAATATAAATGTGCCCAAGACATTTTGGTAAAGTACACTCATGGTTTGTGAAATTGGAAACACAGCATGCAGTTAGTGAACAAGACTGGATGTCTCTTGTAACAAAGAAGGTAAATACTTTGGAGTAATCGACCAATGTCATGACAGGGGATGAGACAGGACCAACATTTGAGCAAAACATCTGCCACTGGTGCTATCAGAACCACAATATTTGAATCAAAAATGTATTTTAGTCATTTCTGACCCACAGTGATGATACAAAATGTCAATAAATGATTAGACTGATTTCATACCTGTAATGCTGTTCCTTTATTCAGTAATGGAGTCAAATAGAGGTGCAATGAAAATACATTTATTGCATATACACAATATGGCTGAATAAACACAACTATCAATCACTGTTATGTGTTTAGATATAAAACATACAACTGGAACTATACTGGAACTAAATGAGGAAAACTTGTTCATCATAATATTTAGCTCTTTGCACAAAGTGGGGTATATGAAGACATGGTTTGCCAAGAACTCATGAGTCCTGACTTCAACCTCATTGAACAATTCAATTCAATTTTATAGCACGTTTAACAACGGACATTGTGACAAAGCAGCTTTATAGAACATATGAAACATAGTACAAAAAGCTTATTATACAAAGATTAACGTAATACAAAGGTTCAAGGTCAATATTAGTATTCGTGTATTTCTAACACTAACTAGTATTAACATTAGTTATTATTTAAATATTTTTGTGTTTATCCCCAATAAACAAGCCTGAAGTGACTGATGTGACTGTGGTGAGGAAAAACTCCCTTAGATGGAAGAGAAAGAAACCTTGAGAGGAACCAGACTCAAAAGTGAACCTCATCTTCATTTGGGTGACACTGAAGGGTGTGATTATAAACTGTTATACACACAGGAGTGTGTTATTATAAACAATGTCCTCTATAAAATAATTGTGTAGTGATAAGGAGGTTGTGGTCCTCAAAGACCACATGTACTTGTAGCATCTTCTCTTTAATGTCTCAAAGCTTCATGAAGTGGAATCCAGCTGGAGATGAGACATCTCGTCACATTGTTTGACTCCACTGAAGGTCTCATTTATTATATACAGATAATAGATTTTGTTATTTAGCATAGGACTATGTTATAATATGAAGTTAACACCAGATATATTTTATATCTTATATTAATACCAGAGTTTAATCTGCACATGATTCTGACCATGAAGTCATTGAAATCCCAGGCAATAAACTTGTCTAAACAGATTTAGAGTCTCTGGCAAAATCTTGTCAGCAGGAAATGACCACTTTGATCTTGTATTTTTAATAAGAAATGCTGACCAAATGGGGTTTAATTAGATGCGGCACAATTTATTTATTAAAACATACATAAATGCGAATATCAAAGACTTCAACAGGATTCATTAAGCAGTGTGATGAATTCTATCAAAGCCAGTTTTTTACACATGAAAGACCACATTCAGGCAAAGAACTCAAATCTAAAATGAATGAATGAATGAATGAATTAATCAATCAATAAAAACTTCAAATTAAGCAGCAACTTGGAAAACAAGGCAACGTATATCAAACATATTTTATAGCAGGTTTGTTCGGGTAAAAAAAAAGCAAAATGGCATTTAAAACAACAGCATTAAAAAGTGCCACGTATTTATTTATTCGTAGTTCTCCTTCTTTTACATACAATACAGACCAAAAGTTTGGACACAGTTTCTCATTCAAAGAGTTTTCTTTATTTTCATTATTTTCATAAAATTGTAGATTCACACTGAAGGCATCAAAACTATGAATTGACACGTGTGGAATTATATACGTACATAACAAAAAAGTGTGAAACAACTGAAAATATGTCATATTCTAGGTTCTTCAAAGTCGCCACCTTTTGCTTTGATTACTGCTTTGCACACTCTTGGCATTCTCTTGATGAGCTTCAAGAGGTCGTCACCTGAAATGGTCTTCCAACAGTCTTGAAGGAGTTCCCAGAGATGCTTAGCACTTGTTGGCCCTTTTGCCTTCACTCTGCGGTCCAGCTCACCCCAAACCATCTCGATTGGGTTCAGGTCCGGTGACTGTGGAGGCCAGGTCATCTGGTGCAACACCCCATCACTCTCCTTCATGGTCAAATAGCCCTTACACAGCCTGGAGGTGTGTTTGGGGTCATTGTCCTGTTGAAAAGGTGGTGTGTCCAAACTTTTGGAAGGTGTGTCCAAACTTTTGGTGTGTACTGTATATACTTACTTTTACCTTCTTTACTGATCGTTTTGTACACATTTAAGCTCTTTCTTCATTCCTTGTATTCCTTGTATCTAGTTTCCTAAAATATATATATGTTTCAAATATTTAAGCTTAATATAGTCATACTCTCTATCGAACATTGTTAGTACATAACATTGTAGAACATTAGTAGTAACAGATATAAGCCGAGCTTCCGTTGTGTTGCCTGGCTTTCTAGATGCTGGACAACACATGAACACTACCCCATTTAGATCTATAGAGTTATTATTGTGCCTTATGGTCAAAATGGGAACATTAACACATAAAGTAGGCCTTCATAATACCCCATGCTTGCTCTCTATAAAGGTTTTCAGTACAGGAGAAGCAATGTACAAAACAATTAATGACAATATTGCTAGGATACCTTATTTAAGTTCGTATCACTTTACAGAACCATTTCTGCTGTAAAATAAATTGTAAAGACTGCATGAAGGAAAGACAGATTTTGGATTATTGTATGTACAGCAATAACGAATGTGCGTCTTTGTTCTGAAGGTTGAATAGGATGAAAAACAAACAAAAAATATAAAACTTTTCCCAGTGTCTGTTTTATTTGGAGGCTACTTTAAGACTTTTCTATGGTTTTGGAAATGTATTTGGCTTTAAAACCAATCTGAAAAAGCTGCTAGACTGTCTGCTGGAGGACTGTGAAATTATACGGGTATAAAAATTCAATAGATGGCAGCTTATAGCATATGTTTTGTTAGAAAGCCTCTTGTATTAAACTTGACCAAGGTTGTGTTGTTAATGATATCTTCCCACCCTACCAAGATCCATGGTAAGAAGCTGGAGCTGATACATCATAGGTACTATTTCTTTCTTTCTTTCTTTCTTTCTTTCTTTCTTTCTTTCTTTCTTTCTTTCTTTCTTTCTCACTCTTATTGTCTTTTCAACTCATTCCTCCTTTTTTTCCTCGAGTTCACTTTTTGTCTCATTTTCTCTTCTTTCTAACTTCCTTTTTTCCTGGAATAAAACAATAAAGAACTCGAGCATGAACTCACATCGGATGTCTAATAGACAAACGTTTGTGATTCATCTCTCTATTCCCTATCTAACTGCACTGCATAGAGCATTCTTCAGAGTTCAATCACATTTACATTTATAGCATTCAGCCTACAGTATATGTGCTTTGTAGTCTCTAATAACAACAGATTTTCATGCTGGTTCAATAGGTCAGGGTCTAAGAATATCATCAAACATATTACATATCACATACAGTATACAGCAAGAAATGAAATCACAAAAGAGATTTTTTTAATGAAATAAATTCTAATACAAGTGTTCGATAATGAAGTAGGTGTTCAGGCTTTGTTTAAATAGTGGTTTAGTTGTTCAGAGAAGATTCTTGATCATACTGAGACTCATATACTGGGGCTTTCTTACAACATTAGGGAATAGGGACAGTGGTGAAGAGTGATTTGTGAAATCCTGGTCTTTAATTTTAAATAAATGCATCTTGGTTTTTAAAAAGAATAAGTATTATTGTAAAACACAAATGTTTTCCATTTCTGAGACAAAGGCAGATTCTCAGTGTTGGTTTTTCTTTGGGCTCAGGTGGGTTTATTGTCTGTGTTCCCCCAGCATGTATCTCTGGATTACATTTTTTTTTTTTAAATCTATTGTCACATTGCTAATCGCATTATACATGCTGGTCTTTCTCTGTCCTTCTGTTTTTCCACATGAAAGAGCCACCCGCACTGTCAGCCATTGTTTCTGTCTCTTGCTGGAGCACAAACACTCTTGACTGTTTAGAAATGCATGTGGGAAGCTGTAGGAGGCTGATTTAAACAGCTCTTGCCACAAACACATGTATGAATTTAAATTACTGTTATTACCTTAAATTGGTACAAATTGCTTAGCATTTTTTAGCATGACATAGTTGGAACAATTTACCATGCTCAGTCACAAACATTCATTTTCAAGTGTATGCAATTATGACTTTAATCGCATATGTTAAACACACATTAGATTTTAGTCCTACAAGCTAAATATTTTGAAAATTCAAGTAAAGATGACTAGACTGACTGAGCCAGAGTATCTCAAAAATCATAGCTCTTATCGGGTCTTCCTGGTATGCAGTGGGGAGTAACAACGAAGGACAACTGGCAACATGGTCATGAGTGCCCAAGGCTCATCGATGCACTCCGGGAGTGAAAGCTACCCATCTGGTCTGATACTGCAGAAGAACTACTGTACTCAAATTGGTGAAAATTAATGATGTCAGAAAACACAGTGGGATAAATCTTGCTGCAAAATGTGGCTTTGAAGCCACAAACCAGTCAGAAAGCCCATGCTGACTCTTGCCCACTGCTAAAATTGCTTACAATGGGCATGTAAGCAGGTCTGGACCAAGGAGCAATGGAAGAAAGGGTCCTGTTCTGACGATTTTACATTCTCTTTTCATTCATGTGGATGTTTATGTGACTCGCGCATCACTTACCTAAAGAAAATATGGCACTAGGATTCATGGGAAGAAAGTAAACTGGCAGAAACAGTGTGATGGTCTGGGAAATATGATGAAATATTGTGTCCTGGCATTCATGTGAATGTTATTTTCACACAAACCACTTATCTAAACATTGCTGCAGTTCAAGTACACCTCTTTATGCCAATGGTATTCCTTAACATAAGTGACCACTTTCAGCAGCATAATGCATCCTGCAACACTTCAAAAATTGTTCAAACGTGATAAAGAGTCAAGGTGTTGACTTGACTTCCTAAATCCCCAGCTGTCGATCCTATCATGCATCTGTGGGATGGGCTGGACAAACAAATCCGATCAGACGAGTCTGACGTGCAACTTACCTGGCTCAAAGGATCACTTGCTAGCATTTTGTTGCCAGCTACTGCAGCCTATGCTCAGTGGTCTTGAAGGTGTTAAAGTTCATTGTTCATTGCGTTGAGTTGTTTTGGGGGCACAAAAAGGACGATTACAATATTAGACAGGTGATTTAAAGCTATGGCTGATTGGTGGATATACACAAATCTTTTACAGATTAATTATCATATATTAGACCTCTATCCTAGCATGTTCTCTGTTGATCTAGAGATTTTCCTAGGAACACTTTGCACAAGACAAAGGGACAGTAGGGGTACCCTGATGCTGTGGTTGAAAATATGGGATATTCAGCAGAGAGAATAATTAAAGCATATATAATATATTATTTTAAGTGCTTTTCAAGTAGACAAACAAATTCTTTAAAACGTTTCTGGTAATTCAATGATCATTGTACCATTGGATTATTGCTATGAAAAATCCTAATATAGGCATATATACTAGAACAAAAATGAAGTGTTTCAGGCTGAAGAAGAAGAAGAAGAAGAAGAAGAAGAAGAAGAAGAAGAAGAAGAAGAAGAAGAAGAAGAAGAAGAAGAAATAAGATTTAGAAGGATGGAGGGGAATTTTCATCCAATGTCATGTTCAACAACATCATTTGTTCATATTTCTCTCGATGCGTCCCTCATGATTTTGCTATGAGATTCATGAGGAAGAAATCTGATCACTCAGCTGACATAATGTCAATGAAGTATGACAGAATGTGAATGAAGAGAAATATCAGAGGAAAGGGAACTGGGAAAAGGGAGAAAATGAGAAAAGGCATAAGTGAAAATAAGTGAAAGGGAATCACAAGGGAATGAAGAAGAGAAAGAGGAAGCAAGTAGAGAAAAAAGATAAGAAAAAGAGTAAAGAAAACGTGTTGAAAAGTGAGGATGCGATAAAATGTTGGAATAACATAAGGGAAGGGATTATAAAAGATTAATAAGAGAAGAATGAAACAGTGCTCACTTTGACAAACCTGGTAGGTCTAAACAACTATAGTGTTGTGCAGGTGAGGGATAGCAGGATCAGAGGACTGATCTCTTTTCTCCAACAAAACATCTCTCGGACCATGTGAGCAACATGTTGACGCATTGAGACCAGACGCTCTTTGGGTATAAATGAAGACTTTAACTGCTGTGGTTAGCAGAGTTAAACCGGGTCAACAATGGGTTAAAAAAATAAAAGAAGAAATATGTACTGTATTGCTTTCTTTGAGGGACACAGTAAGCCTACACAACCAGTGAGTGGGTGTGTTAACAGGATCAGAGGTTAGTAATGATCTCTTACCTTTCAGGTTTCTGGATGATGTGAATAACATCCAAATCAACACTTTATAAGACCAGAAGTGTCGACATAGAAAGTGCTGTAGAAAGTGGCCAGAAGCTTGTTGGAACCCGGTATGGTGACACTTTGAGACCCCGGTCATAGACAGCAGCAATGAGCAAGAGCGTTAAGTGGACAAAAGCTGAAGTTTGTTGACTAAGTGGAGTCTTAATGAAGCAGTGAAAAACTACTGGAGGTGAAGGTGGAACAAGAGTGCAAGTGTACTCATCAAAGTTGTTGGAACTTTGAACATGACTATAGCTGCATTTTCTGCAATAGGACTCCTAAACTTGACTGAACTTTCAACTTGCAATGAAGATAGCACCAGTCTATGTCTTTGGTGTGACAAAACTGGTGTCTGACACCTCAGTGTTATGAGAGGTTTTGTATAATCTTTTTATAATCTGGTGGGCCTAGTGGTTAAGGTGATAAACTACAGATTGAAAGGTTGTCAGTTTAAACCCCACCAAGCTGCCACTACTGGGCTCCTGCGCAAGACCCGTAGCCCTCGATTGCATAAAATGATATAAAAATGTAAGTTGCTCTGGATAATTTATACATTTTATTTCTGCCAGCCAACTGGAATGAACATCGAACGAAATCAATATTGTCTGCAGATGCTGTACAGTATATTCTCTTCTATCATTTGTAGTTGTATTAGTGAATTATGGCGTTAACAGACACTTTAATATTAGATTCCTTAAAGTCAATCAGATTATATTTAATAAGTATAAAACAGAATATTGTACAATTCTAACAGTATTTGATCTTACAGAATAATAAGGCATAATCTCTTTAATCAGACTCTAAAAGTCTAAAGGATTTTATTGTCTCTGAATGTTGATAATGCAAGTTTCAAAAAGCTGAAACGTGTTTCCTGGCTGAGCTGCAAATGTAAGTGCTTTAGACCTTTTTTAGCAGTGATGGCAAAACCTTGATGTTCTATTCAAAGATGCCTGTGTGGAAGAGATTATCTCAGAGACATCTTCAATATTTTTGATGCAAAGTCTTTGATTGCTGCAATTAATCTCTATGGAAAGTCATCAGTAATGGAATGGCTTGGATTACAGGAACAATTACTTTGTTTGTAGGAATTTGAGCATTTGATAAGGCTTTCCTTTGGGGTTAAAACAAGCACCACCAACACATTGGGGATATTTGGTCCTAGGTATGATTCAGGATTTTGTGGAAAGACTGCTGACAAGGTCGTGACTCCCAGCTTGCAAGACCATGACTGGCATTTTTCAACCATTCCTTTACTAATATTCATTCATTCATTCATCCATTCACTCATTTTCTATCGCTTATCTGAACTTTCCGGGACACGGGGAGCCTGTGTCTATCTCAGGTGTCATCGGGCATCAAGGCAGGATACACCCTGGATGGAGTGCCAACCCATCACAGGGCACACACACACTCTCATTCACTCACACACTCACACACTACGGACAATTTTCCAGAGATGCCAATCAATCTACCATGCATGTCTTTGGACCGGAGGAGGAAACCGGAGTACCCAGAGGAAACCCCAGAGGCACGGGGAGAGCATGCAAACTCCACACACACACACACAATGCGGAGGTGGGAATCGAACCCCCAACCCTAGAGGTGTGAGGCAAACGTGCTAACCACTAAGCCACCGTGCTCCCCTTTACTTATAGTTACCCTTAAATCATAGGATAGGTTCCAAGTCCAAATGGATTTGAATATTATTTAAATATTTGTTCAGGTTTTATTGTGTATAGAAATTTAATAATAAAATTTAATGCTGCTACTGAAGGTAGAACTGCCATGTCACAGCTCTGGGGTCGCTGGAAACATTCCAGTAGGTGAACTGGCCATTCAAATTGCCTCTAGGTGTGAATAAGTACATCAATACATGTGTGCATATTAATTAATGATCACTGACATCACAATTAGGGTTTTTTCCCAACTCACCCAAGTTCTAGTTCTGGATCCTCCATGACCCTAATCAGCGCAACTAACGATGAAGGAATGAATGAACATAATAATAAGAATAAGTTTAAAATTAAGAATAATAAAGTCTGTGAATATTCAATGCTTAGTACATTTACAAAACAGGAAAGATATATATCCTAGTATGTGTTCTTTAAAATATATATTTTTTCCCATTAGAGTAAAACAGCTTGTCCTGCTCAACTTTTACTATAAAGAATGTATTTAGAGAAGGTTCTCATAGATTCTTCATCATTTTGTTTGGGAAATAAGATGAAAACAAATTGAAAAATTGGTCAGTTTTCCAGCTTTTTGGTAAGAGTTATAAAAGCAGCCTAAGCTTAACAAGCATGAAAGTAGATTTACAGTAATTAGGGCTAAAGGAATATGTAGCTATAATTTGTGCTAAAGCAAATACAAAAAAGTTACCCGAAACTTTTTATTACATGCTACAATAGCCATTCTTGAGATTATTACTTTTACTAAGCTCTACAACCGTGCCCTACCATTCCACCCACCCACACACACACACACACACACACACACACACACACACACACAAACACACACATGAATATTATATTATTCTCTATGCTAAATGCCTGGAGCACCGTGGGCTCTGTCATAAATGCCTCCAGCTCATTGTAGCCTGAAGCCGAAGTCCAAACTGCAATGTATTGTCAATGTTTTAACAATACTTACACACTGTTACATCAGAGTTACAAAAGCTTTAAATATACACACTTGGGCATGAAGTGGAAATAAGACTCAGCAGTCGTGTCTTCAGAACCCCTTTTTATTTTGTTTTCCTACTAGTAAACCTCTGCAGACTTGTTTTTTATATTTATGACTTTTTCAGATAATTTTAACATCTAAAACAATTAAGCTTTGTTATAATGTGAATATTCCTTTGTGAGATCAAAAAATCCTCTTTATCACTTACCACAGAAGTCACAGTATGCACGTTATCAGGGTCTGATATTAGCATGAAAAAGCATATTTTTACTGTCAGTACACAAATGAACTGTGAGAGAGATATGAGCAGATTCAGCATCATACAGAAATATAATTGTGTGTGTGTGTGTGTGTGTGTGTGTGTGTGTGTGGTAACGATAGATAATATAAGTGTGTTTGTGAGGTTGTGTGTCAGAGAGAGCATGTATACAGTATGTGTGTCTGTATTGAGAGTTTTCGTCTTAGGAACTAAACAGAATCAAAGCAAGTGTTTTTTTTTGTTTTTTTTTTCTCTCAGTAACATTTATAACTGGGATCACATTTGGGTCATGCCATAGCAGACATAAAAACATCATCATTCAGTTGAAAAAAAAAAAAGTAAATAAATAAAAAGATGCATTTTAATTATTGTTTTTATTTTATTTTATTTTTTACAATTTGAATAGGCTCTTGGGTCATATAGAGCCAAAACAGAACATAACTGTTAACTCAAATCTTTTTATGGTACAACAATAAACACCTGTAATTAGAAACGACTCCATCGTGCACACTTTTAATATAATTTTAATATTTTTGTAATAACACTATATAATAATTAAAATCATAAATATTAAAAAAAACATGGAAACGATAAAAAAAAAAAAAACATGGAAACAATACTTTAATGATGGATTTAAACCTTGTATGGTGTTCGTATTTGTGTTACTCAGCCAGTGTTGGTGGGTCTGGTCGACCCGCTGCATTGTTGGGTTTTTAATTCAACACAATCAAAAATTTGATGTTAAAATACTCTACAGATGTTTACTTACTTCATCCCAATTACAAGCAATATAAACAGCATATATGGTTAATATTTGCCCTTTACCTTTATTAGAATAGAATAGAATAGAATAGAATAGAATAGAATAGAATAGAATAGAACGAGGCATAGAAGCCTTTATTATCGCCACATATACATTACAGCACAGTGGAATTCTTTTCTTCACATACCCCAACTGAGGAGGTTGGGGTCAGAGTGCAGGGGCAGCTATGATGAAGCGCCCCTGGAGCAGGGAGGGTTGAGGGCCTTGCTCAAGGGCCCAGCAGTGGCAGCTTGGCTGTGCTGGGCCTTGAACCCCGATCGTCCGATCAACAACCCAGATAACATCACATTAATAACATCACTCAGATTACATCACATTTTTTAAATTAAAGTGCTACTCGTTTTTGTTGTTCTTTAATACCATGTAATAAAAAAAAGAAAATCAAATTTAATCAAGTTATGAGTGGAAAAAAACAACAAATTTACAAGGAAGCAAAGTTTTTCAAAACTATTGATGTTTATGAATACGGGTCCCACAGACCCGAACAACATACAAGGGTTAAACAGTACGTTTACAATCAACAGGTAGTTTAACTTTGATAGTACAATAACAGAAATAAACTTAATATGCTTAAAATCTTCCTCTGCTCATTTCATCCATCTACATATTTATCGTTTAAGTTGGATTGTGTTTCGTTCCAGAAGTTTCTTGCCAAACTTGAGAAGAGGGCATGAGACTGATGAACTTGCGAGAACAGATTGTTCATGCGTCCTTGCTCCAAACGCCGAATAACAAGAAGACATCTGTGCATTAACCGGTTCTGCCTTAGGTTATCACATTAGAATTGTAATACACAAAAAGAAGCGTTAGACAAAGACTGAGCATGCTGTTTACGTGTATGTTCCTGTTATAAAGCTGGTATAGTCTAATCGCTTCATTTGTTAGTGGTAAAGTGAAAATAAACAACATTTTGCCATTTCTAGATTCACTGCTAAAGGAAAAAAAAAAAAACATGTAATAAATTAATTTATGGCTGACCTTGGCTGACACTCACAGCTGTACGAGGTTAGATTCTTCACTCATGCTCAGCAGTCTGCATAACAAAGAGTGTATTCATAATTATCCTAACTAATAGAGCAATTATTCGTTTATTAGACATTTCTTTCATAGTATGAATGCTTTTAATAATAATGACTAATGCATATTGAACAAAACTTTTCATAGGTGTGACTTTTCATAAATGTAGCTTATAAAAGGCATCCAGAGCATGTACGAGCTCCACTTGTGTATCTAAGGGCTTCTTTTTTACACCTGGTCACTTCATGCATTTTCTGTAAGCAGATAGCTATCCGCTCGTAAAAAGACCAGGTCTAAATTCCCACTGAAAGACGGATATAAGACGGATATAAATCCGATCGTTCAAACCACTTCAGGATGTGGTCTGGGACGCATATCAGATGAAACTGGACAGGTGTAAATGCATGTGGTTGTTCAAGCCACATATGAAATGAGGTCAAATATATTAGCATTTTGGGCGGGAGTAGAAAGATCGGATCGATATCCGATTCGCCGAGACGCATTTATGTGGCCTGATGTAAATGGAACAGTTTTAACAAATCAGATAGCTATCGGATCAGAGAACACACATGAGAGTGACCGGGTGTAAAAAGGCCTATAAAGGTTCCCGATCTTCATTGAGATGAAGCCAACCATGTGAGGATAACGAGGCATCTGGAGATTGTACCGGCTCAAGTTAGACTCTGCTTTAATCTTCCTCATCAATACACAAATGACGGATCGTATATTTATAATCACACCCTACGGTGTCACCCAAATGAGGATGAGGTTCACTTTTGAGTCTGGTTTCTCTCAAGGTTTCTTCTTCTTCCATCTCAATTGATTCAATTCAATTCAAATGTATTTGTATTGAGTTGAATTAAAATGGACATGTCTTAAAGGGGCACGGTGGCTTAGTGGTTAGCACGTTCGCCTCACACCTCCAGGGTTGGGGTTCGATTCCCGCCTCCGCCTTGTGTGTGTGGAGTTTGCATGTTCCCAGTGCCTCGGGGGTTTCCTCCGGGTACTCCGGTTTCCTCCCCAGGTCCAAAGACATGCATGGTAGGTTGATTGACTTCTCTGGAAAATGATTGCGTGAGTGAATGAGAGTGTGTGTGCCCTGTGATGGGTTGGCACTCCGTCCAGGGTGTATCCTGCCTTGATGCCCGATGACGCCTGAGATAGGCACAGGCTCCCCGTGACCCGAGGTAGTTCGGATAAAGCGGTAGAGAATGAGTGAGTGAGTGAGTGGACATGTCTTGGGTCTACAGTATATTCTGATTGACTTATATGCACACCTGAAACTTGCTTTAATAATTCTGTATAAATGCACCAGGTTATTAATAAATAATTCGATAAAGTTACATCTATTCCACTGTTTTGTATATAGAATATCATCATCATTGCGCATTGTCTTGCTTAGCAACCAAAGCTTGATGCTTGACGGATAACTTATTCTAAATTATTACAGTGCAAAAATAGATCATTCTGAACACTATTGATAATAAACGAATTTGTTTACTGTATAAAGTGGTTATTATAGAGATGCTATCACAGTTACCAAGAGTCTTTCAACAAAGTTTTTTTTATGCTACACTTAGCAACTTTAATATGTTCAGGATGGAGATAATAAAGGCAGGTGATACTGAGCAGAAATAGACTTTGGATAATTAGTGTTGCAGCTAATCTTCGCTTAAGGACACGGTCGTCAGTACTAAGCGTACACACTTCACCCTATCGTGTCTTGTCTTATCTTCTGTGATCGTATTTTTGGCATTCTGTTTAAGTCACGTTCTCCTTCTTCACTCCTTTTGTTTTCTCTGTTCATGCTCAGAGGAGATGAATTTGTAAAGATGAGTTTCTTTCTGTGCAGAAGAGCTCTGGGAATATGGGCTTTGCCATGTGAATAAAACACTGCTCCTTTTTCGCATGACTCATGAAAACAAAAAATCCGCACTTCCTTTTTGGTGTCAAATCTACAGCACATTGTGTTTTAGAGCCGTGTTTAATAATACACAGCACAAAACTCTGAGGATTAAAGTTCAAACCGAGCATTTCCCTCTGGAATTTCTTTAAATATCACATTTAACGTGTATATCTCTGCAGATGTGACTGCTGCAGAAGAGGATGAGCTAACACTGCATAAAAAATGTCCTGTCAAGTGAAAATATCACCGATCCTTATTATAAGACAATACTCATAAAGTTTGCTCATTAGGAATAAAAATAAATGTCATTTTAAACTCTGCAATGTTTATATTAGCGTAACGTCGCGTTTCGGACGACGTCCATCGTTAATTAAAAGGAATAAAAATTATGAAAGTTATTGACAATTCTGATTATTCAGCCATCGATTAGAGTCTGAGAACAGAATTAGAAAATTAATCTGAAGTGTATAACGGCGTCTAAAAAGACTGAGTGAGAAAATCTTACAATATTTCATAAATTGATTCAAGTTCAAGATATAATCACTATACATACTGTATATAAGAGAGGTGAGACACATGAACAAATGCAAAACATCATACAGACAGTAACTCAAGGTCACAAGGTCAGGGTTGAGCTAAGGAGCATGGATTATAGGCATAGTGTTGTGTGTCAACTGTAAATTTCACACCATCAAGGATTTTCATTCATTAATTTTCTACCGCTTTATCCGAACTACCTCGGGTCACGGGGAGCCTGTGCCTCATTGGGCATCGAGGCAGGATACACCCTGGATGGAGTGCCAACCCATCGCAGGGAACATACTGTACACACTCTCATTCACTCACGCAATCATTTTCCAGAGATGCCAATCAACCTACCATGCATGTCTTTGGACCAGGGAAGGAAACCGGAGTACCCGGAGGAAACCCCCGAGGCACGGGGAGAACATGCAAACTCCACACACACAAGACGGAGGTGAGAATCGAACCCCCAACCCTGGAGGTGTGAGGCAAACATGCTCACCACTAAGCCACCATGTCCCCCTACTGTACCATCAAGGATTTCTAAATGCTAATTGGAGCACTAGATTGCAAGCATATAGCCATACATTGCTAATTTAACAGGACAATGTGGGTGTTTTCTTATGTAAATGTGTGCAGCTGCGTACAATCTGAGCAATATACAGTGTAGGGTTTATAACTGTTAATTATGTGCAACTATGTTTAAATGTTCATGAGATGAATAAAATTAGTTAGTGTGTACTGGCACCTCTTGGGTACAAAATTCAAACTTGTTTCAGCTGACACAATAGAATCAGGGGATTTCAGGTGGCCACTGCAGAATTACCTGAGACTTAAAGACATAAATATTTTACTCAGCTTCCATGCTGCAAACATCCTGCCTGTGGTGACAGCAAATGATATACTGTATAGTTTATTTTATACCTCCATCATGAGCATTGTGTGTGTGTGTCTGTCTGTCTGTCTGTCTGTCTGTCTGTCTGTCTGTCTCACATGTGCTCTGCAAACTTTATGATGGATTTTGTACGCCAACTATATGAGATTCACATAAGGATAAAAGAATGTGATCATGCTGAATAACAAGAAATAGAGGAACACCAGAAGCCATTGGAGCCAAGGGCATCGATTTGGGTAGGGACGGTAGGGACATGTCCCTACCAATATCGAGGGAACACTCCCTAGCAATAATTCGACCAAGCCTATATATATTTATACATAACCACTGATGTCCGTCTGTGTCTTGTGCTTTTTTACTTATTTCATTTAACATTTATCCAGGAATCATTAAATAAGATGAAAATATTTTATACGGCGTTCTGTAAAAAATAGCGCAACTTGTGGAACACAAACGGTTAACAGATTTACCCCCTGCAATGAATCCCTCCTCTGTAACTCCTCTCTAAAAGGATTGGCCTTTGCCTTTTTTGAGTCCTGCCTCTCTAACCCACGTCGCCGTTTGATTGGCTTTGTCTTTCTCGCTAATGTATTGAGGTCGGCTGCAGCTATATTCCGTTGTACGAAGCAATATGCAACGTAATTATGCAGGCTACCGGTATGTGAGGAAGAAAGTATTCTTATAACAACAGTTTTATGCACAAAATACGGGGAATGTTGTCCCCACCAATGTCAAAATCAAACTTTCGCTATTGATTGGAGCCATCAAGAGACACCAAATGAGAAGACAAAATGTCAGGCAGCTGCTGATATTTCACCACTATTGTTATATTTTATGTATGATTTTACGTATTCTGCAACTTCTACGTGATCTACAAGCTAAAGCTAGATTGAGAGGTGATAGCTCGGTGGTTAAGGTGTTGGACTACTTACTGGAGGTGAGTTTGAATCCCAGGGCCATCAAGCTGCTGCTCCTGAGCAAGGCCCTTAATCCTTAATTGCTCAGCTATATAACTGAGATACATATTTAAGTTGCTCTGGACAAAGGTGTCTGCCAAATGATTGCATGATGAAGGTGTAAAGGGTTTTTCTATTAAAGTGGCCAGTGAGTATATAATACAACATACAATGGCTGATGTGTGTGTGTGTGTGTGTGTGTGTGTGTGTGTGTGTGTGTGTGTGTGTGTGTGTGTGTGTTTGATTTTTCTTCATTCCAGTAGCAGTTGAACCCTAACTAGTACTTCATTTTCTCCGATCCAAGCCACAGACCCAGACCATCCAGATCGATATTTTCCCCTTGCACACTTCATTCTCCGTTTGACACACACTTAATCTCCTGCTTTTGTTTTTCCTGCACTTTTTTATCGACTTTGTCCCGATCTGCCTCCTGAATCCATCACCCCTTAAAAGTTAACAAGTTGTCAAGGGAAATGGCATTCTGTCTGCGTCCTAGAAGAAATGTCAGTGGAACGGTGACGACTTATGCACACGTCAATAGTGAGAATGTGTGAGAGTGATCACTCACATGGCACATGGCAAGAGAAAGAGAATTTGGATGCATCAGAAAACAGAAACAGATATATTTGCATAAAATTTGCATGACAGTGTGTTAATGCATCTGCTCAATGTGCAATATTTTCCTGAACATATTATGTGTTTGTATTTATCCCCAATGATCGAGCCTGAGGTGACTGATGCGACTGTGGTGAGGAAAAACTCCCTTAGATGGAAGAGGAAGAAACCTTCAGAGGAACCAGAGTGAACCTCATCCTCATTTGGGTGACACTGTAGGGTGTGATTACAAACTATAATAAACACCAGCGAGTGTTATTATGAATAATGTCCTTTGTATAGTCATATACAGTCCAACAATTGTGTATTGATTTGTATATTTTCTCATTGCTAGGAGATGCAGTAGCATAGTGGTTAATGTGTTGGTCTACCAATTGGATCCTGTGAGCTTGAATCTCAGGTCCACCAAGCTGCCACTGATGGGCCCCTAAGCAAGGCCCTTACCCTTCAATTGCATAGTTGTATAAAAATAAAAATAAAAAGATGATATGATGCTCTGGATAAGGCCATCTGCCAAAATGCCAAAAAAGGTCTGTGTTCTTAAGCAATACTTTATTTGTGATGACTCATTTCTGAAAGTCATTCAGGATAAAAGCGTCTGCCAAACATCGTAAATTTAATATAAATGTGAACCATGTTGTAGTGGAACACAAAGATAGAGGTGATCAAACAAGTCACCAGAGAAAAAATAGGTCCCAGAATGTATACAAGAATGCCCCAAGTACTGCATGTAACACAGTAGTTATGACCTCTATTAATGAGGTCATCTAGACCAAGGGTTCCCAAACTTTTCAGACCGCGACCCCCAATATTAGACTGCTGAAGGCCCACCCCCTCCTTTCTCCTCTTTGTGTTTCCCTCCAACAGCTTGTGAGGATTTGTGCTTTGGTTACAGACTGAACTGACAGAGCTAAAACAAAAAGGAACACAATCTGTAAGCCAGGTTATTTTACTAACAAATTATGGACAAAAACAAATACATCCCATAACTGTGAAATGCTTACAGACAGAATACAAACAAGCTGCCTGTAACACGCGTACAGCGTTGGCTGGCGCCTCTGAACAATTATAACTCCATAACCACCGTTTCATTTTTGTTCAAGTTTAGATCTCGAAATAGACCGATTGCTGTTTAGCAAAACACCAAATGTGCATCTAGCTAGCGTATGTTGTTGTGCTGTAAATTGTGATTGAAGCCGTCACTTAACTGTCGTAATTAATCGGAGCAAACAAAGTTTTATTTCCAGTTTATTTTAATTATCCTAAATTTATACTCGCATCATTACAACCTTTTTTAACATATTAAAATAAATAAATAAATAAATAAACAAATAAATAAATAAATAAGGTTTCTGGAAATCATCTTGCGAACCTCCACTAGCGAGTGAGTAGCGAAGCATGATGACATTTAGCGCATTTAGCAGACAATGAAACGATAAGTGATTGCAAAGCGATTATCAAATCGGCTTACTACCATCTCAGAAATATAGCCGGAATTAGATGTTTTGTCTCAAGACAGGACTTAGAAAAACTTGTTCATGCTTTCATCACCAGCAGGTTGGATTATTGCAGTGGACTCCTTACTGGGATGCCCAAAAAGACCATTAGACAGCTGCAGCTCATACAGAACGCTGCTGCCAGAATTCTGACCAGAACCAAAAAATCTGAGCACATCACTCCAGTCCTCAGGTCCTTACACTGGCTTCCAGTTACATTTAGAATAGATTTTAAAGTATTGTTACTTGTTTATAAATCACTTCATGGCTTAGGACCGAAATACATTACAGATATGCTAATTGAATATAAACCAAGCAGACTACTCAGATCATTAGGATCAGGTCAGTTAGAGATACCAAGGGTTCACTCAAAACAAGGTGCGTCAACATTTAGTTATTACGCCACCTATAGCTGGAATCAGCTTCCAGAAGAGATCAGATGTGCTTCAACAGTAGACACTTTTAAATCAAGATTAAAAACACATCTGTTTAACTCTGCATTTACTGAATGAGCTCTGTGCTGCTTCACACTGACTGCACTTTTTATCCAAATCACTTTTACTCCTGTTTTATTCTTTTTAACGTATTTTAAACTGTTTTTATTAAAATCACATTTATTTTCTTTAATTGTTATTTGTTTTTGTTATGATTTTATCGTGTTTCTTATTTTTCATATATATTTCTTTTTCTCTTTTATAAACTGTTTTCTAATTTCTATGTAAAGCACTTTGAATGACCTCTGTGTATGAAATGTGCTATACAAATAAACTTGCCTTGCCTTGCCTTGCCTTGCCTTGCCTTGCCTTGCCTTGCCTTGCCTTGCAACCACTACATTTGTGATGCCATGGGTGGACAGAAGGTTGTCAGTTACCATCAGAAGTTACATAATGAATTGAATTAAATCAATCTGTCTGCAATTAAATGTTCACATGTTGCCTGTATATACACAGTATGTTAGAAAACATAGCTAAACCATCTGCATCATGAAGACCAAGGACAAAGTTCTGGAAAGGTATCAGTCATTGTTAGTTATAAAGAAAAATGTCCCTAGAAAGTTCCTGTGTGCCAAAAGTTAGTGACTGTTCATGGAGGTCATTAATCACAGAAGCAACCAAGAGAAACTCAGGTCCACAAATGGGAGAAATCTTTTACAATTTAAATACGAAAGTGGGCTTTAAGGAGGAGTGTTGAGAAGAGGAAAAAAAAAAAGTATGAGTTTTCACAAAGGCAAGTTTGAGCAAACATTTGGACAACATTTTGTACTCTACAAACTTTTTTCTCTGACACATTGTTTTGCACCGTTTCTCCACATAGCACAAAATTTTACACTTGTATAAGTCTAGTGTTCTGCTAAGAAAAGACATTGTCCTCAAAGCGAAGCATGGTGATGGGAGTGTCATGTTGTTGGAATGTTTTTTTTTTTTTAAACATAGCTTTGTCTGATTGATATGTATAGTGGTCTTCCCCCCTTTTCTGTTTGCTCATGTGAATTTTGTTTATTTATTTATTTATTCATTCATTTATTGGTGTCGCTCACCATTGTCTGGTGAAAAAATTTAAAAGACCTGGAAATGCCGTGATGTATTGAATGGCTAGCCACATAGTTCACCAGTCATCCAATTATATATCTGCTTCTCTCTCTCTCTCTCTCTCACTCTGTGTGTATATATATATATATAATATGTGTGTGTGTGTGTGTGTGTGTGTGTGTGTGTGTGTGTGTGTGTGTGTGTGTGTGTTCATTCGTGTGTTTGCTCACATTTGCACTATTGATGTGGGTCTGAAGGGCTCCTGAAATGCTTCAAAGCTAATTGGTGTTCTTTTTGAAGTGCAAAAGGAAGCAAATTAGTATCACAGCACAGTGAGGAGAAGAAACAAATGTCTTTCCAATTCAGGTTCTTTTTT
>NC_062522.1:7257889-7382889 GCF_022655615.1 Tachysurus fulvidraco
ATCAAAATTAGGAACATATAGCAACAATAAAAGGTCAAAACTGATGGTCAGGGCTCTGCTCAGGCATGTTTTGTGCCACGTATCTTTGTTTATGTTGTGTTCTCACGTATCTGTTTCCCGCCTGTACTCACCTGTTGCTAATGGGCTGCTAATTGACCTGTCTATTTATTCCCTTTGACGTTGCATGTGGCTTCCCAACTCCCTTGTCTTTCCTCCGCCTTTCCTTCGTCTGTGTTGTGTTACTTAACCAGTCGCCTACTTGTTATCCTTAATGTTTTTTCTTCTACTTTTTGCTATTCCTTAGATCAAGTTTTTCGGGGTTTTTTTTACCCTTTCAAAGTTTGTTATTTTTGTTAATAAATCGTGTTTGTTTTCTTATCCCCGTGCTTGGGTCTGTTTTTTTTTTTTTTCTACTCCGCTGGTGGCAGCCACCATCGTGACAATGATTCGATAAACTGGGTCCAAATAAAATCAGGATGAATAGATGAGGATAAACAAACAAAAAAAAAACACAGGTAAAAGCAACATAAACCCAGACTTAATAAATGTCAGGGATGTGAGAAAACTCGTACGGATACTTCACAAATAATAATCTGAAATAGTGGTGATTATAGTGAAGTGTTAAAATGACGGTCTCTTGGAACGAAGGTGTTCAGGTAGTTCAGGTGAGGTCATGGCAGCCATGTTTCTACAGTAGGTCATGGTGGAAAAGAGTATGTGACATGTAATGATGTGATACTAAGTTTAGTCTTTTTCATGTTTCATTTCCAGGCTCATTTTATATTGGTACATCACTATACATTTGACAGAAAAGCAAAAAAAAAACAACTTCAATATTCAGTTTTAATACCTGACTAGTGTTTAAACATGAATACTTCTACCCAAGAAAATCCTGGCAACTATTTTAAGTCTTAAACTACATTCAGATGATTAAATTAGATGTGAAAATAGTCTGATACTCCTAGGATTTTCTGATCTCAACTAATGACCAAAGAATTATTTTACATTGTATGTTTTTGTCTCTGAATACAAAATGGGGCTGTAAATCATACTGTAATAGTTTATGAAAACTGAGATTTCAATGCTCACGGTACAGGCAATCACACTCATATTTTGTACGGCTAACCGGAGAGTCTTCACTTTGACTGGTTGACAGAATGCACCAATTCTGTTGGGTACAGAGTTGTTATAAAATATTTTGCTATTTGTCAAGGCTAATGAGGTCCCTGTACTAAAAAAGACAGCAGGCAAAGCAATAAAAGGATGTTGTCATACCTATGAAATGTGGTTTTATATGGTTTTGTATGTGTCATATACACTAAGATCTATTGGAATTTTAAATATCCATTGCATCAAATTCATAACATAAATTGTGTCATTAATGAACATAATTAATACTGATTTCCAAAACAGCTTTTTTTTTCTTTCTTTCTTTCTTTTTTTCACAGTTCCTATTGAACTCAAACAGTCAGCAGTGTGTAACAGGACATATCAACAAAAATGATCCAATTTATATTAATTATGTATGAAACTTCCTCATACTGACCGAACTCTGACACTGGTTGTTTTTGACCGCAATGGCATTTTAGTATTTAGCATGATTTGCAATTCAACTACAATGGTGTATCTTCTGCAGTGATGCAGTCGATATACCGGTCTGTTGTGGTGAAGAAAGAGCTGAGCCGCAAGGCGAACCTCTCTATTTACCTGTCGATCTACGTTCCTCCCCTCACCTATGGTCATGAGCTTTGGGTCATGACCGAAAGGACGAGATCCCGGATACAGGCGGCCGAAATGAGTTTCCTCCGTAGGGTGGCCGGGCGCACCCTTAGAGATAGGGTGAGGAGCTCGGTCACTCGGGAGGAGCTCAGAGTAGAGCCGCTGCTCCTCCACATCGAGAGGAGTCAGCTGAGGTGGCTAGGGCATCTGTTTCGGATGCCCCCTGGACGCCTCCCTGGGGAGGTGTTCCGGGCATGTCCAACCGGGAGGAGGCCCAGGGGAAGACCTAGGACACGCTGGAGGGACTATGTCTCTCGGCTGGCCTGGGAACGCCTGGGTATTCCCCGGAAGAGCTGGAGGAAGTGTCTGGGGAGAGGGAATTCTGGGTATCCCTGCTTAGTCTGCTGCCCCCGCAACCCGGCCCCGGATAAAGCGGTAGAAGATGGATGGATGGACGGATGGATGCAATTCAACTACAAGAACGAGGTCTGGCAATGATGTTGGCTAAGATGTCCTCAGCATTACAGTTCATACATGGGCCTACGTATGAGTCCAATGGTCAGGTGGCCATACAGTATAAGTTTGATGATATTGTGTACTTTTACTTCCCTATGCTGTGACTTAGTGGCGATCTGTGTGTTTTGATGAAGCACCTGAGATTTAACCTTTTGGGTAAAGAGTAAAAAAAAGTTAAGAAGGGTAAAAAGTGATTCTCTTTCATTGTTAATATGGTTTCAGGGTATTTTGTACAGATATGGTTGAATATACATAATCTGTATCTGCAAAAAATATTTGAAGTATTATCTGGTCAAAATTAAAGCTGGGAATCCATCTCTACTGGAAAATAGAGGAAATGCAAACAGGGACATATCCTGCTACATCAAAGAAACCAATAGAATAACTTATTGAGCTCCTTTACACACCAATTGTACTTAAAATGGTCTTGAACCAAAAAGAGATTGATTAAAAAAAAAAAGCACTATTACTGTAGCCCTATTAGCTATCTCCACCACCACTACGCTGAATAGTTATAAATGAACAGAACTGAAACTGCAAAATAGAAATGGGTACAAAAAAAAGAAAAAAATTTTTTTAGAAAAAAGGGTAGAAAAATGGTGATTAGAGATTAGGTTTTGTTCAAGTAGGAACATTAACACACTTATTAGAAAAAGTAAAGTAGAAAAAGAAAAGTGGTAGAAGAATAGCTTTGGACTGGAGTGATAGAGCTGAGGTAGTATTATTATATAAATATTATTAAGAAATAAATGTATTATATTTCAATTGCTTTGCCTTTCCTTGGCACAGTTTAAAACTCTGCAGTCATTTTTATCAGAAAATAATAAACCAGAAACTAAAGAAGAATAAAAAAAAATAAATAAAAAAAAAATAAATAAACAATGTCAACAAATAAAATATATTAGTACAGAAATTTATGCTTTTGGTTTTTTGATTAGAGCATGCAAACATCATGGTCAACCAGCTGCCCATGTTTTAGATTGGATGGCGATGTTAGTGAACTAAAGTGATTTGGACAAAAGCCAACAGCTACTGCAAGTTTAATCTAATAATAATCTTATTTTAATATGCCGATCTAGCAGTCATGTATTGTAATCATGTAGAAAGTTTTATATTCAATTTTTTCCTACTCAGAACTGCATAGGGATTTTGTAGACGTTTGTTGTTGCTGTGTTGTCAGTAGTTTTGAGAGAGAGCTTGCCGAGTGTTACCATGGTATGTAGTAAGCTCTGGAGAGTCGTGTATTTTACAGTAAGCGAGTGCGAACCATTTCTATTTGGCATTCATGTGATTTTAGAAAATCTAAATCTGTCAAGACTAATGAGTTCCTGTGCACACAAAAACAGACCACTTTTAGACCAAGTGTTCATTCCTAAGAAAGATGGAGCTCTAAAGTTTTGAATGGATTTTTGTGGCCTTTACACCAATCTACATTTAATCTACTGCCTTAAACTGACGATATGTTAAGACTTTAACTTCTGTTCTGTGTTCACAACAGACTTTAATTGTGCCAAAGATTTGTCACCCATAAGAGGATGAGGTTCCCCTTTGAGTCTGGTTTCTCTCAAGGTTCTTTCCTTACCATCTAAGGGTGTTTTGATTGCCACTGCTGCCTGAGTCACCTCAGACTTGTTCATTGGGGATATATACATACACATTGTGAACTAAATCTATCTAATTTTAATCTTGCATTTTGTATTCCATTAATCTTTATATTATTCTTATAATAACCCTTTGTTCTATGTTTATGTTCTGTAAAGCTGCTTTGAGACAATGTCTATTGTAAAAAGCGCTATACAAATAAACTTGAATTGAATTGGCTGGTAAAAATAATAGGAATTTCATGTATTGGTACATCAGTGTAGTTATACAGTAGGGTAAAATGTTGAATGTTGATAGAAATACATGTCATTTGAAGGCAGAAAATGAGCCACAATGTGGTGAAATATAAAATTGAACTAAGGATTTAACTAGAGAATGATGAAAGGGTTCGTGGCTCAGAATAGCAGAAGCAGAAAGTCCATTAGTCCACAGGATTTTTCACATCATGTGATTCATCTATTTACGGCAATAGAACATAGCAATGAATGTATATATTAATCATTGCCAGCTTCATATTTAATTTTAGGTTCTGTGTGATCGATTCAATAAAACAGTAATTTTCTGTTAAACTCTAGATAGAATGCTTTCATTAAAAATTAACACATCTGAAAAATCCATCTGTGTGTCCTTCTAACAAAGAATTAAAAGCTCTGCTATGATCCTTTGAAAGATTTTGCTTTATTTTTTACTATTATAAGTTTTAAAATGAAAATAATCTTACAATTATTGTTTAAAATGATGTCAGTGAGGACGATAATGAACTCACCTAAGATAATACTCTTTCCTTCAGTAGCCTGCAGTTAAGGGATAAAGCAGATTATATGACAGTGATGTACTAACTAATGGCAGCACTTATGAGGTAATGCAGAAAAGAAAAAAAAAGAACAATTTTCAGTTCCTGACACATATTTACACCATGGTTGTGCAATAAAAAGTGCAATATAAAGTGCAAAATAAGTGAAACAACAGCAACAAAACAACAAAAATAAATATATAACTAGCAGATGCCAGGGCATTTGAGGGATTTTTCATAGACTATATAATAATGCTACAACGATTTACTCCTCACTCACTCACTCATTTTCTACTGCTTATCCGAACTACCCCGATAGCCTGTGCCTATCTCAGGCGTCATCGAACCCCGATCCTGGAGTTGTGAGGCGAACGTGCTAACCACGGTGGCTTAGTGGTAGAAAGTGACCCGGTAGAAAATGAATGAATTCTTGGAAGTATGGAGTAAGATCTGAGAATGTATAGCACTAAAGTTTCACGATCTAGACAGTTTGGAAACTTCTGAAAAGTGCAATACTTAGATGGTTGGGAATTGAAATTCCAGCCCCAGAATTTCCCTTTAAACAACCACCAATCAGCATCACTGAGGAGATTTCAGAATACTGACTGAATTCACCTTTGCTTATCGACTTTAGAGTCATATTTTGGATAATTCCACTAAAATTTCACAATGCGTAGACAAATTTCAGACAGTCATCACAAAATAGAGCACAAAAGTTCAGCTGAATTCTGCCCACACAAAGTCATAAACCTTTATCCACAATCCCCAGAGAAGCAGATGTCATGCTACCACAAGACATTCAGCATGGTCTCTGCTTAACTCCACTACACTGACTCCCAGGACATTCTCTCTGTGATCTCTAGTGATGCTACTGCTGGCTAAGCTTGAATGTGCTTTACGATTTAAGACTAACCAAGGATACACTATTGGAGCATAACTATAAAGCTTCTCTAAAAAACTTCTTTAGCTTTGGCATGGTAGTCTAGCTAGAATTAGCATGTTAAGTAGTTTCTTTGCTCACTTCATATAAGGCTAAACAGATAATACATATAAATACTTATACATAATAAGATAAGATGAGATAAGATATACCTTTTGTTCGGGGAAATTTCACTGTTACAGCAGCAAAATTATCTAAAAATAATAAAGAGTAAAGACATTATATAATATACAGTATATACAAAAACAATAATGTATAAAAAGAGTTTTGGTTACACTGAATACAACACCAATTCGTTTATTTGTGCCAGACACCAAAAACATAAGATCAGATATAAGAAAAGAGGTTAAGATTTCAGATTTCTTCAGTGATGAAATCATACTGTATGTTTTGTTGTTGTGTTTGGGTTTCATTGTCCTGCTTCATGACAAATGTATTCCCAATTTTTAAGACTCAAACTTTTGAACATGTTCAAATGTCTTTACAGGAAGCTTTATTTTTTTGACATATACATGTTATTCATTCATTTTCTACCGCTTATCCGAACTTCTCGGGTCACGGGGAGCCTGTGTCTATCTCAGGCGTCATCGGGCATCGAGGCAGGATACACCCTGGACGGAGTACCAACCCATCGCAGGGCACACACACTCTTTCACTCACACTCACAATTTTTCCAGAGAAGCCAATCAACCTACCATGCATGTCTTTGGACCGCAGGAGAAAACCGGAGTACCCGGGAGGAAACATGCAAACTCCACACACACAAGGCGGAGGCGGGAATCGAACCCCCAACCCTGGAGGTGTGAGGTGAACATGCTAACTAATAAGCCACCGTGCCCCCCATATACAGTACATTGCATACTTTGCATGGACAGCCATGATAGAACACCCCTGGAACAGAGAGAGTTAAGGGCCTTGCTCAAGAGCCCAATGTGGCAATACTGGGGCTTGAACCCCGGCCAACAACCCATAGCCTTAACCTCTTGAGCCACCACTGTCCTGTCTTAAAGAAAAGGTGAGTGTTCCAGAAGCAGTCATGCAAACCCAAGCCATCTCCACCGTACTTTAAAGATGATCTTAAATGTTTCGTATTTCTTTGTGAATTTTCATCAGTCCTTCTGCTTCTTAGTGCTGATAAGTTGTCTAAGTCTTGTGCTATGGCTTTTACATTTCTGCATTTCATCTCTGCCTTGTGGACGTTGTTGGTGGTCACTGAACGTTTTATGTTTTTTTGGTTTTTTTTTTCTTCTTCACAGCTATCACAATGTTTCAGTCATCAGCTGCTGCTATTTCCTTTGGCCAGTCTGCTCACTGTCTGTTGTTCAGTACACCAGTGGTTTCTTTCTTTTTCAGAACATTCCAATTTGTTGCATTGGCTATGCCCAATGTTTGTGCAATGCCTCTGATTGATTTTCCCTTTTTTTCTCAGCTTCAAAACTCTTTTCTCTAACTCTCTGATCTTCATGTTGGCTTATTCATTTTAACAAATGCAGTCTTCTAGGATAAAACTGAGGCTAAATCCTAAAATTTATTGTTTAAACAACCAATGTAACAGGACACTCCTAGGGTGTAACATGCACTAATATTAATATGAACTCTCTTAAAACTGGTTGATCTGCTAAAAAAAATCAACATGTCTTTATTTTGTAAAAACAACTGAATTGACCTTGTATGTTCCAATAATTTTGAAGGGGACTGCATGTTATATGGGTGTGTTTCTCTCTTGTCACAAATGAGTTTATATATAATCAATAATTAACAGACTATGTACAAAGAACCTTGTTATTATATGGTAATTCTTTTGCTCTCCATTACGGTTACCTTCAGGTATTGGGTACTTTTTCATGTGTCATCCTTGAGGGTTCCAGGCTGGTCTGATGCATTTAAAACCTTTTTATCTCCTATTTTGAGAAAATTGAACCTGCTATTAAGACCAGACTGCTAATGATTACAGACTGCTCTTAAAACCAACAAGGTTGATAAAATGTTATCTAAATCTGAAGGACAGCTGAGTGGACTAAATTGCACTGAAATGTGAATTAAAGGTGTATATATCGTGGAAGGGTTTGTTACAATTTGTCTACATTTGCTTTCGATCTTGCCCCAATATATAAATACTGTACATTTTGTGTTTATAGTGTATTGTTGCAAGTGTGTGTTGTGCATTTACATTCTTCGGTCAGGTTTGGAAAGTGCAGGGAAATCCTACTTAGTTTGAATTTGGTGTGTCCTTTTTATTCCGAGGAAGGTCACAAGTTGCATCTTTGTATAGTTTTTTTTTTAATCCACCATCATGTTGCCATCACGATTCCCTGGATGTTATGATACATGGTTAATCTCACGATGCTTTCAGTAAATGTGTAAGCATTCTGGTCACCAGCAGCTTTCATTTCCTGTTGACATGAACTTTGCTGCAGTCTTCTTTTTTCATCTTTGTCCTGAACTCTTTTGGAAATCACACATTTCACAGATAACTATCGAATTTCCTTGATGCAATACCAGACCACTGGGATGTGCCATTGAAAGATGTCACCTCAGTCTACCTGCTGTTCTAAAGACACAAACGCAAAGCCAGTTGGAATGGCTTCTGTTACGATATCATAACAGAGTCTTGCCCTGAGCATTTGAAGTTTCAGACATTACATACATAAGGCACTATAAAAATGTATACACAGTATAACCACTCATCTTAATTAAAAAAAAATACCAATATTAGGCTGTGGGACCGAATTTATATTTACTGACAGTAAATTGCTCAACTCTTGACCGATTTGCTCTATAAAATGTTTACTTGACAAATTACTTAACGGTTATTTAGCTAATAAGAACTAGCTAGGTAAAAAGAATGTCTCTTAGTAAGAGCTAAAGAGCAAATAAACTATTAATCTTAGTTAGATGATATTATTACTTACAATAATATCAGCTCTCAAATTGTCCCATTATTCATATTTCTCACTATGTGTATGCTAATGCTAAGCAATTTGCCAACTTAGTTTTTTCCATAACATTATGTTGGCTTTGTGTTTTCCTATTTAAGCTTAGACAAAAATGTATCGAGAGTAACTCCTCCTAGGGCTTTCGAGCCACATGCACCAAATTTGGATATGTCCTAGATGCTGATCTGAAGTTTGTTGTTATTACTAATTATTTTCTAAGCGATCAGAATTGCGTCAGAAAAGCGATCAGAAAAGCGTCTCAAAATTGGCCTTTTTTTCCCCATAGACTCCCATTATAAACTTTTAAGGTTTATAACTCCGCAAGCTTTCGAAGCTTTTCAAGCTTTTCTACACCAAACTCGAACGGCTCCTTTAGGGTGATACTCTGAACAAAGTTTAAATTGGTGTACTGACTGGCCTTTTGCTTGTCCCGCAGCCCCGCCCCCAAAATATGCAAAATCAAAAAAGATTTTACAACATGCATAACGTGACATATCAACATGTGACATATCAAAACACTCAGAAAAATGACGGGAACATCCTCACAGGTATTCTGATGATGTCACGTGATGTCATCTGATGTTACATGAAAATTTAAAATTAGCACAACATGGAATTGTGACATATCAAAACACTCAGCACCATGAGGAGAACTTCCTCAAGAGTATTCAGATGACGTCACATGCTCGTCTCCACTTACCTCCAAATGTTTTTCCACTTTCTGTCAACTTGCTTCCAAAAGTAACACTGACCCTTATGTCCACTCATCTCCAAAAACCACCGGCCTTTGCGGATACTTGCATCGTCAAAGCCAACATCGAAGTTTGTCGCGACGAACTTTACAAATCTAGGTCTAGTTGTTCCTGTTAAAAATCCTCTGAAAGTTCTTCTCTGTACTGTTGATCTTGTCCACATTATATTGTTAGACAGATCTGTTTTAACATTTGTGGGGGAAAAAAAAAAGAGTTCAACATTGGAAACCAACAGAAAAAGAAAGTATTTCCATAAAGCGAAAAACCCCAAGCATACTGTGGAGGACTAGTGGGTTTTAATTAGATGCAGTAAGGGTGTCTACAGCAGTGGACTTGGAATAGCCTAAAAAAAGTGAACAATTTTTAGTTACTAACAATACTGCAATGACTGGGGAATAATTTAAAAAGAACTGGAAAGGAATGAATCAGTTTGTCCATAACAACAACAACAACAAAAAATAATAATAATAACAAAACAAAAAAAAAACACATTTATTGCCAGGCCTTGCACTATTCAATTCAAATGAATTTTATTTGCCTGGCACCTTTAACAATAGGAATTTTCTGAAAGGAGCTTTACAGAATAGATTTAGATCCCTAATGAGCATCCGAGAGGTGGAATTGGAAAGGAAATATTACAGTATGAAGAAACCTTGAGAAACAAGGAACAAGACCTAAAATGGGACTCATCCTCTTCTACATGATATTGGAATCCAAGAAAGTACAAGTATATAGCGCCCAATGATCAGAACAGAAGATCAAACTGTTTGTAGGAAATCTAAGAATCCATTTGAAATTATCCACATCCACAGGAGGTAAGTTAGAAAAGCAGAAAGCTCCAGATGAAGAAACAGGAGGCACAGAGCAGTAGGAGATAATCAGGATCACTAATGGTTAGCCTTGAGCTGCTGGTACTGACAGTCCTGTTGCAGTGCCATATGTTCTCCTCTAAGCTTGAACAAACTTCCGTGCTGACGGAATATCCTCTTTTTCTTTCTGGTGCCGAAATAGTGGAGGCTAAGGGCAAACATAATATTGAAAGAGAACATCCTCGTACAAGTTGTATTGTGCATACTCATCCCATAGGACTGCTTTAAGAGAAAAGTTTGGTAAGACCTACAATGCAGAATATCTTGTTTCTAAAGAGTTGCATTTATATAGCACTTTTAACAAGAGACAATACACAATAGACAGCTTTACAAAAATACAACTATACATTTGAATGCCTAATGAGCAAGCCAGAAGAGACAGCGGTGAGGAAGAAAGTCCCTAAGATGGCATGGGATAGAAACCTTCATAGGAACCAGACTAAAAAGTGAACCATTTGTCTTGGATAGTGGCATTATACATCATTCAGATTCCTGATTGATTTTCTCAGTTAATAAAAAAATATATATATGAAAGTGGACCAACAATGGGCTCAATATCCGGAAGACTGACTGTGCATCAGTTTTGCAAGACGTTGTGTATTAAGACAAATATATCACTTGCTCCTGTATTTTACTATTCGGAAATGATTTCAAAACTCCCACTGGTTTCTCATTCATATCCTACTGTTACACCTTCCAGTCACACCTTCGACCTGTATAGCTACACGTATGGAAGGCCTGATTTTGAGTGATCTCTCACTAGTGCCAGGTAGCTAAGTGTGAATGTGTCAATTACACCGGCACGAAGATGTGTTTTGACAGTGTGAGAATGAAATTAGTTTGAGCCTCTGGATAAACTGACATCAAGCCAACCACCAGCTTTTTTTTCTCTCTTCTGTAAAATGTTCTAGCAGCAGATGCTCTGAATTACACATAGTTTGTTTTTATCAAGTCAATTCATCAAATTCTAATTAAAATGCAGAATAAAATCAAGAATAAAATAGAAAATAATTTTACTAAAATGACAATAAAAATAGAATGAACTGTAAAGCTTTTAAAGTTATATTTAATAATATAAAAAAAAATATCTATGCATATAGCAGATCAGTGGTAGAACCATATGACTATTAATTATGTCCATTGATCTTAATTAAACTTAATTAATCCATTAAACTTCATATTAATGCAACAAATATTGAGTTAAACTAAGACAAATTTGCTTTTCTATAACAAGAACCCACAAAGCATATGTTGTCCTTTTATCCCATTAATGATCTGGCTTTTTTCCACCTTATTTTACTGTTAAGCAACTACTAAAAAACTTAATAATGATAATGAATCTGTAGAGTGTCAGGATATTTCTATGGGAGCAAACCGAGAGTTAGCGATAGTTAGAAAGTGTGAATGTCATGTGTATGTCAATTATAAGACTGCGGACTTACGAATATTCGTGTCGTTGAGAAATTTAATCCTGCAACCTTTGGAACCTTTCCTGCCATTCATCACTCTATTACAGTAACCCTCATCTTATTTGTAGCTTTAATGGCGAACCCGATAAAAAATAAAGAACAAACAAAGTAGAATATATAAACAATAAATCATTTTAGTCAAATGCTACACAATCTTGCTTATTTTATAGTCATTTAGTAACCTTCTATGCAAATTTGTCATCTCCTTTGTCCTTTGTCATTTTTATTATTTACTCCCCATCCAAAGAAGATCATGTCATCTTGCTTGGATCATGGAAAGGTTTTTTTTGTAAAGTGGGAAATCGTGCTTCATGTGACCAGAGACTTGTTTCTTTCTACATTATCAGCAAAGCTCTCAAGGACAAAGACAAGTGTGGTCAAGAAGTGGGTGATCCCATTAAATGAGTTACAAGGTACCTTTTATCACAAATTCATGAGATGGTTCAGCTAAATTGCCCCCACCCCAAGAAAGCCTTATGGAACCCCTCAGTTGCCAAAGCATTCCGTTATCAAGGAATCGTTCACACTGGCCTCCGTCCTAAAGCACCCGGATCCCTCTACGCTATTCATCCTGGAAGTGAATGCTTTAGAGATTGGTGTGAGGGTCTCTCCAAAAAAAAATAAAATAGAACAATGACCTTTGAGAACTCCTGGAAATAAAATTAGGTTTTGAGACTTTTTTGGGTGAGGTTAGGGGCAGCACCATATCATGATGCACTAACCATAAAAATCTGGAATACAATTCACCTATAAAACTCTTACATCAGGCAACAAGTTCACCACCTCCTTCAACCCGATAAAGCTGGCATTCTCCCAAGTCCATATCCAGCTTCTCCCAAGGAGAACAGTGAAGAGCACATATTGCCTCTGGCCAGTTTTGTGGCAATATTAACCATGACCATGAGAACAACCCAGGCCAGAGAATGCCCAGTCAGTGCCCTGCAGGAATCTAGATCTGTTCTTGCCATTGGCAGAATATGCCCAGAACTCCCTATATTACTAAAGTCACGAAACTAACCCTGATTCAGTGTGAGCTAGGTCACCAACCTCCCTGTTCCCATGGAACACCTACCCTTAGACTCCCCTGCTGTCAACAACTGGTTCAATTGGCATAAACCCAATTGTGGGAGTACGTACCCCAGCACCTGGAAAAAGCAATAGGCAGATGTCAAAATTCCATGCTACAGTAAAATATGAGCCTAGGAATAGAAAGGTATGGCTTTTGACTAATGATTTGACAAATTGGGCAGTGGCGGCTCAACTGGTTAAGGCTCTGGGTTGTTGATCAGAGGATCAGGGTTCAAGTCCCAGCAAAGCCAAGCTGCCACTGCTGGGCCCTTGAGCAAGGCCCTCAACCCTCCCTGCTCCAGGGGTGCTGTATCATAGCTGCCCCTGCACTCTGACCCCAACCTCCTCAGATGGGGTATGTGAAGAAAAGAATTCCACTGTGCTGTAATGTATATGTGGCGATAATAAAGGCTTCTGTGTCCTCCGTTCTATTCTATTCTAATGATACCACTCATGGATGCAGAAACACCAGACCTTCAAGATTTTACAGTGCATCAATGAAGTCACATACAATCTTGAATTTCCATGCCATTGTTGTTTGTACCTAAATCTCATGTTTCTGAAGCAACCTACTGAGCTGCCAACAATCATGAGATACTACAGCACCCATCAACCATCATGAGCTCCTACACATACACAGTCAACCGATGCTTTTGGACTGTTACCCATGAGTTATCCAATCACTGCCACCAGTATGGCCTTGCTATGCCACAGTACATACTGTATGTGCTCAGTGTTTATGAGTGTACACATATGTGTACAGTAAATGGGTCAGTTGATTGAATGCTACACATATTTTAAAGCAGAACTGATACTTTTTAGTGATCATGTTTGTAAAACCAATGCTTTAGGGCATCACTATTCCCATAGATGTATAAATTGTAGACAAACTGAATATTTAGGTTGGTAATGCATGTAAAATATTTCTTAATTGGAAGAAGATAAAAAAAATACATATACTCTCATAAAATATAAAATATAGGGGTTTCAATGTGAATCTATTATGCTTATGAGTATAGTATAGCATGCATCAAGAACTTGCTAAGATATTGCCTGTGAACAGTACACTCATGGCCGCTTACACAAATTTACCATGCATGAAAAAAAAATGATGGTCTAAAACAATTACAAATATCTTATTTATTCTCAAAGATCTCTTTTCTCTGTGCTATTTGTTGTCATTTTATCTATACTGCCATCTGCGTCCAATTTGATGTGCAGATAAGATCAAATCCTATACAAACACTTGACTCAGACATCATTTGAATCATTTCTATGAGCACAGCTTTTTATGTTACGGACACTTCCACTCACTAAAATGTTACTGTTCTAGCACACTTTGCCAATCCAGCTTGTCTTTTAGCATCTTAAAAGGGATTGGAGCTTTCAACCCCAGTAAGAAAGCCAAGAGGGAACAGAGGTGAGAAAAGTAACTGCAGTACATAGAGAAAGGGAAAAATGAATCACAGTTAAACCAAGTCTCAGCTGGTGGAACCCACCCTCCTCTGGCCAATACGACATAATTTATCCTTCTTTATACCTCCGTGCTCTCTCTCTCTCTCTCTCTCTCTCTCTCTCTCTCTCTCTCTCTCTCTCTCTCTCTCTCACCCATATTAATCCTACACATTTGAGGTGTCAAAATCAGAAAAAAATGGGCAAGTTTCAGGATCTGAGCAACTATGACAAGAGGTAAATTATGATGACTGGCTAGACTGACTGGGCTAATGCATCTCCACAACTGCAGCCCTCATGGGGTGTTCCTGTTAGGCAGTGGTTATTACCTACCAAAAGTGGTCCAAAAAAGACAACTGGTAAACTGACACGAGGTGCATTGATGCATGTGGGGAGGGAAAGCTGGTCCATCTGGGCCAGACCCACAGACGAGGTACTGTAGTATAAAATGCTGAAAAGCTTACTTTATATGGTGCCTTGTAGCTTTAGACCATTCAGCATGCCCATTCTGATGTCTTTAACCACTGAAAGCATCTACAAATGGATTGAGACCAATAGAAGAGGAAAGATTAGTAAAAGAATGTGGTTTGGTCTAATGAAATCTTAAAATCTACGACTTCTTATTTTACATCATGTGGACGGCCAGGTGTGTGTGTGTGTGTGTGTGTGTGTGTGTGTGTGTGTGTGTGTGTGTGTGTGTGTGTGTGTCCTGGGGAAGAGATGGCACCGGGATGCAATATCTGAAGAAGCCAAGCCAGCAGAGGCATTGTGATGCACTGGGAAATTTTCTGTCAGGAAACCTTGGGTCCTGGCATCCATGTGGATGTTACTTTGACATGTAATGTATCAAAGCATTGTTGCAGACTATGTACACCTGTCCATGGCATGTACCCTAATGAAAGTAGCCCCTTTCAGCAAAGTGATGCTCCCTGCCAAACTGTGAAAACTATTCAGAAATGGTTTGAATAATATGGCAAAATGTGGTGACTTGGCCTGCGAGTTCCCCAGATCTCTGTCCAATCAAGGATTAGATGGTAATAGGTAATCAAATGCTAGTTAAATGGAGGAATATGCTAATTAGATGATGCTTATTACTATTTGTATTTACCCATGCCTCATAGCTTAGACTACACTAGAGGAAATCTGCTGAGAAAACTGCTCTTTATATTTTTGGTTTAAATTGGCATAAGGCATATCGCTTGGTTCTTTTATCAGCAGCACACTGCAGCATGGGGTCTTCTCATCTACCATAATCAAACATTCAACATTTACTCAAGCAACTCCTCCACATGTAGCACTAACCCCAGACCAGCACATGGGCCAGAGATCAAAACAAATAAAATGCACATGTGCCTGTGATGACAAGGCTGAAGCATGCATGGTGAGAGGACAATGAGTGTACCAAGCCTCTCCACCTGGCAGCTCATCAAGTGGAACACAAAAGAACAGCTCACCATGGGAGAAAATTCTCTCACTTCTTTATGGCACAATCTTCCAGCCAGCTTGCTGCCGAGTTTTTGCATGTTTCTTGGCTTAGCCATAAGATTAATGTATGTCAAACTCATTGCAAAATGGTATATACTGTATACTGTGTCTTACTGGTATTCACTTCCATTCAACATTTCCACATTTTGTTGTGTTCAAGAGTTCAGAGTAATAGAGAGAGTGGGAAAGAGGTAAAGAAGCCAGTGCAGGCAGGTTGGAATGGGTGGATAAAGGTGTCAGGAGTTCTGTGTGATAGAAAAATATCAGCGAGAATCAAGGGGAAGGTGTACAGGACAGTGGTGAGACCGGTCATGCTGTATGGTTTAAAGACAGTGTCAATGAAGAAGAGACAGGAGTCAGAGCTAGAGGTAGCTGAGCTGAAGATGTTGAGGTTCTCTTCGGGAGTGACAAGATTGGACAGGATTAGGAACTAGTACATCAGAGGGACAGCTCATTTTGGACGTTTGGGGGACAAAGTTAGGGAGGCCAGATTAAGATGGTTTGGACATGTTCAGAGGAGAGAGAGTGAGTATATTGGTAGGAGAATGTTGGACATGGAGCTGTTAGGCAGGAGGCAAAGAGGAAGGCCAAAGAGGAGGTACAGTATATGGATGTAATTAATGAGGATATGAGGCTAATGGGTGCAAGTATTGAGGATGCAGGAAGATAGGGATAAGTGGAGAGAGATGATTCGCTGTGGAGACCCCTGAAGGGAAAAGCCAAAAGAAGAAGAAGTTGTGTTACAATACAAGTGACGTGACATACGGCTAAGTACGGTGACTCATACTCAGAATTTGTTCTCTGCATTTAACCCATCCAAAGTGCACACACACAGCAGTGAACACACACATTGTGAACACACCCCCGGAGCAGTGGGCAGCCATTTATGCTGCGGCGCCCGGGGAGCAGTTGGGGGGTTTGGTTCCTTGCTCAAGGGCACCTCAGTCGTGGCCAGCCCGAGACTAGAACCTACAACCTTTGGTTTACGAATCAGACTCTCTAACCATTAGGCCACGACTGCCCAAAATGTTCAATCCAGCATAGAACATACATACGGGAATATGAATATATCTCCACACAAAAAGATAAATGTGGTATGAAAAGTAAAAATAGTATGAAAAATATAAAATCTTTTGAAAATCAAATTTGTACAAGAGCAGTCAAGTTCACAATTAATTAAATGATGTCCAACTTTCTTGAAATTTAACTCATCAAAGGCCCTTGAGGTTTTTAGAGCATATACCTAAAAATGATCTATGCTGAAATGAGGTATTATACCTTGGTCAGGAGGGTGTTACTTACAGTAGCATCAAAGATGATGGAGAGCGAGCTTCACAGCTCAGAAAGGAAAAACTGTTCATAAGAGTATAATACACCAGACTTTCCGGAAGAGTGGCAAGAAGAAAGCCATTATCGAAAAAGAAGAAGAAGTCCTGTACTAGGGATTCAGCCAAGATATGAAAAAGTTTCTTTGGTTTAATGAGAAGAAAATGAACTTTTTAGTCTTGAAACCCAACTCTGCACATTACATTTGCAACACTATTCTCACATTTGAAGCATGGGTGATCGAATCAGCTTCAGAGTCACCCTTGGCTTCTATGTACTACAACTATTGGTTTCACTGTTGTTTCACTGGATTATTTATGTTTGCATTAATGTTTTATTGTTTTATTTATGAATTGTAGAAGTAACACTCACTGTGTGAACATTTGTTCCAAGCACTGTTTCCATCTCATATCTCATATCTTTTAGACATACACACTACAATGCAGAAAGGCATGGATCTAAAAATCCTGATTACACTTTATCACTTCCAGCTCTGCCAACAAATCTGCTGCTTACAAAAATAACACACATTTTTCTTCCTCTATTCCTAAATTCATTTATGAAAAGAAAATGATGTGTCATCGTAATTGCATAGCTGAAATAAAATTAGATGCAAATTAGGCCTGCTGGTGTGTCTGTGTGTGTGTGTGTGTGTGTGTGTGTGTGTCTAGTGTTAATGGATGTCTTACAGAATAATGTGCTAAATGTAGATAAGGACAAGATGTCCTTTCTAAGCTTTTAAGACAAGAATGAGACCAGAGACTCTACTACAGACACAAAAGAAAACATAGACATGCAACAAAATCCATGTTAATATAAAGTATATTTAGTAATATAGAATTACATTGAGAACTATGCAATAGTTACATGTGATGAGTAGTATGTATTCTGTTCATCACAGTGTGTAATGTCACGGATCTAGTTCTTTTGTGCAACCAACAAACATGGCTTTTAACAAACAATTACCAGCTACCACCAGCACTCCCACTTTCCCAATCACTGGACTTTAATTTAGCTCAACAGTTTCCCATTATATGTGTATGGCTTTCCATGTTCGAAGCTCAATTTTTTCATTTCCTCTTCATAAGGTAGTTTTTCTATCTCTCTGATTTGTGGCCTTACTGAGCTTGTATTTTCTGTTGTTTTTCTGGTTGTTTGATATTGCCTGTTTTCCCATATTTAATTTTATTTGATTTTTGCTTACTCCATCCAGGGTGTATCCTGCCTCGATGCCCGATGGCGCCTGAGAAGTTCGAATAAGGGGTAGAAAATGAATGAATGAATTATCTTTGCTTGTTTTAACCTTGACGATTTGGACTATTGCTGTGCTTGTGTAAGTGTTCCTATACTTTTGCATATCCCAATTTCTTTTAATTTGTTTTATTTTGCATTCCAGTTTTTGTGTGTATGTTTCTGTATCATTTATAATTTATTGTACATCTTTTAATTATTATTATTATTATTATTATTATTATTATTATTATTATTATTATTATTATTATTTTGTCTTTGTTGCACATCTATATGTCAAATATCTCGTGCCCTGCACTTGTATCCATCCTCTGGGAGTCTTTTTGTAACACAGTCCCTCGCCTACTATTGATGCAGTGGGTGATGTGGACTTCTGCCAGGCCATCGTGCCCATAGACAGTTGGCAGCAGAGCAACAAAAGCACATTGTTGGCCTTGAGTCCAAGGTGAAACACTTGACTGGAAGTGTAGCTGACATGGCTCCGCACTCAACCGCAACACTGGCACCAGTGCTGGTGCTGTGTAAAGTATTCAGGCGATGCTTCTCAGTGTAAAGGTTTCCTCTCAACTTTGCCAGCTTTGATAGAATATTGGAGACAAAGAAGGTGTCATTATTTGTGGCCTTCCTAACTGGCAAGGCATTGGAGTTAGCCAACGTGGTCTGGAATCAAGGCATCACAGACCAGTCATACCAGCACTTCGGTGAGCTATTCCAGCACATCTTCAACCACTCGATAGATGGTAAAGATGCATGAGAGTGGCTGTTGACTCGCTTCTAGGAGCTTTAGTTCTAAACCATTACTGTGTGGAGCAGTTAGAACAAATCAATGCTAAAAAGCAACATTTTGAGCAATGAAGTAGTTTCAGAGCTTGTCCATTGCACAGAGAGCTTGACTCTGGACTCACTGGTTGACAGGGTGATCCAGCTAGACTAGCGTTTACAAACCATACCATCACTACTTCTGGTAAATCCTGTGCTTGAGACTGTCAGTGACCACAAGAGAATGCATTTGGAACAAGTCAGAGTTAAAGAGGCAGAGAAGGGAAGGCACAGCAGCGGGCTGTTTTGTGGACAAGGTAGTTATGCGATGCCTGAATTTCCTAACTGAACCTCTGGTGCCCCCTCAACATCTTTGTTACCTTGATGCGGGACGCTGATGCACTGCACCCTATAGCAAGAATAAATTAACACTTGATCTGACCCCATTATTCTGTGCATCCTATGACTGGAATGTCATAACCGTGGGATGTGGTAACCTAGTGGTTAAGATGTTGAAGGTTGTGAGTTAGATTCCTACGTCCACCAGGCTGCCACTTCTGGGCCCTTGAGCAAGGCCCTTAACCCTCAATTGCTAAGTTGTATGAAAATGAGATTTAAAAAAAAAAAATGTTGTTACCCATCCTGCCATCACTATTTCATTGAACCATCAAAACTAGCACTAACATCCACGTCTGTGGAGGCTATGCTACCAGTGGGAAGATGTAACTATTATCAAATCGCTGTTATATTCATGAAATGCTATGGGTAACGCAGGGGTACATCCAGTGCTCTACATCACCAACCTTAGCTACAGTAGGTTCTACTTTGCAGCCAAAAAGAAAGGTTTAAAACCTTTAATTTACTAACAAGTCTTCAATCAGAGCACATATATGTACACCTACATTCTGATACTTGCCTTGTCCATGCCAGAACAACTATGCACAACCTGCTACTTCACCAACTTGACCTCTGTGGTGCCTATACTCTGTTGTGGAGAGAGGAGAAGTGGAAGATGGCATTAAACACCAACAAAAGCCACTAAAAATAGCATACATGCTATTGTATATATGAATGTAGATGAGTGGTAGGACATGTATTACAACAAGACTATTGACTATTGTTTAAATAAGGTGTGTGATATGTGTGCAAGTCCAGAAAAAGTCCAGATTCTACAGTAGGTATTATCCAGGTTGAGGTCACAAATGACTGGTGGGAAGAAGCTTCTCCACATTCTCTCTCTGTTTGTCTTTAAGGTGTGGAAATGCATCGCTGAAGGTTTTATTGTTTATATTGCTGATATTACTTATCTTCCTTAGTCCAGCACCTCTTGCTGTAGATAACCTGCAGGTCAGAGAAGAACTGGACTGTTGACAAAATGGTAGATGCACGGGAAGTAATCCTGTAGGTGCTGTTGTCCTTCCTGCAACTTGATGTGAAAATAAGGACCGACAGATAGCATTGTTCGTTGACGTAAATGCCTTCTTTGCTACCTACCACTCTTCCTCAAAATCATCTTCATCAGACGGGGTATAATCAGAGCTGTCCCCCATTTTGTCTTCCTGCTGACACATCCTTCTCCAAATCACTATCTGCTTTCTTATCTTAGAAGACCAGATGAAGGACCTCATGCACATCAGGTCTTGCTGCCATAATTGAAAGTCACTGAAATGGCAGCTCAGGTTCCTATATAATCTTATGACCTCCAACCACACTTTTCACTTAAGTCTTCTGTCTGTACCATGTGACTTTCTGACATTTTTATGACATATCTTCTTTACTTTCACTATATATGATCCTATGCTGCCCGCATCTGCAGTAACCTGGGCAGATGTGATGGGAACACAGACGGTTCTTGTGACAGTTATAAGGTCCCCCTAAAACTATGTCCCATAAACCTTTGTCTTATTAAATAATAAAATTACACATTACAGTTTTACCGATTTACCAATTGACTCAAGTTTAACCCTAACCATATGTAAGGGTTTCTTGAAGAGAAAACCAGAAGTAACAATAACAAAACTTCCTACAATAATACAAGGGGGAAAGAGAGAGATAACTAAGATAGGTGACTAAGGCAACTGGGATCCAAGCTACCAAGCTACTATTCTCTTGCCATATTTAAATCTCAGCTTAAAACTCATTTTTAGGGTAGCTTTTACAGTAATCGACTAATTGTAATTTTACATTATGCTTATTTTTTGTTGTTTTAATTTTAATCTTTATATTAGGCAGTGTATTTTTGTTGTTTTATTTGCTTTTGTAAAGCGCTTTAGAAAATAAAGTTTATTATTATTATTATTATTATTATTATTATTATTATTATTATTATTATTATTATTATTATTAGTTAATGCAATTTATTCCAGTGTGTTACTCAATTTTCAATTATTTTGATCAAAAGAAGGTTCATTTTTTTTTTAAACGATAGCTTTGTTCATAGTTTTTGGAATTCAAATCACAGGTTTATATTAATACATGTTAATACTAATTTTTGTTTTAATAATAATAACAACACGTTCTCAGAGACTATTGTGGAGTTCAGGCCAAGGAATGATACTTTTTGGTTCATTTTAAAACAGATGCTGGTGAACGAAAGATTGTTTATTGCTGCTGATAAAGTAAGTCATAACTGTGATGGACTTCACTCATGGACATGATGTTCATTAATTAAAATTTACTTTTTTTTATAGTAAATTGGTGTGATGTAAGAGGAATAAAACACTCCAGAAAATACTGGTAGAGGAAAGAAAACGTCAGGGAAATTGTGTTACTTCTCATTAACAAGTCAATAATTATTTTACCTTTAACTTACCAATCCTAACTTTACCAATCATAATAACCCCATGAACAATCTTTTCAGTGACTGAGTGAACATTCAGCATTATTCCATTAAAATTCCAGCATTATGTTTATGCTGGTTGGTTGTTATTGTATTTACAACAAAATATCTAAAGGTTTTATTAAAGAGATCTGATAGTATCCCCCTCACGTCTCTGATTTTTTTTTTTAGCTTGAAAGTTTCACTTAGTTTTACTCTGTTTTATTTCATAGAGGCATAATTATGTTAATGAAGCATGTAATTAAGCAGTAAATAAGTGTACTTCCTCCCCATGTGACAGAGACCATCTGGTTTGGACGTTATGGGTAATTCTTGTGTCAGGATCTTTAGTGTATTTTAAGGGTCCATACAACATCCCGCACTCCGTACTTCACTCACATAACCTTGAGAAAGTTTTAGGGGTCAAAATGTACAAGTATAAAATGAGTGTTCATGCTGACTGAAAAGCATCAGTGACAAAAAATACACAACCAACAAACATATGTATTAGTTCTGCTTATCAAGTGTTGCCTTTATAATTTAGTCCAAATGTTTTTTTTTTGTTTTTTTTTTTTACTAAAATATATTTGGCATCTCAAAAAAAAAAAATAAATAAAATAAAATAAAATAAAGCTTAACATCCAAGGTTATTTAATGAAGCTGCTGAAAGTGGATTTGTTGCATCTCAATTGCATTAAGCTGACATATTTGATTATATGACTATTATGTGATTACATGAGGAGAAAAAAAAAGCCTTTGTTTTTCACATATGCATTACAATGGTAGCCCAACATTTCCTGAACATTTCAGCCACCATTTTCCTCAAAACCTGGGAATCGAACCCTGGACACTGGACTAAGAGCACTGAATTCTAGACACGAGACATGTGAAATTGCAATATAACATGTTATATCAAAACAAATTGTATAACATAATTTGCATAATATTTTAAAATCAGGTTTTCAATGTCACACATATGCCTATAAATAAATTTTATAAGGAAAAAAAAAACTGAATAATGATTATAAATAAATAAATAAATAAATAAATAAATAAATAAATAAATAAATAAATATGGTTTTGCAGGAAGGGGACTCACTAATACTCACTATTATTGTTAATTTTCAGCTAAAAAATGCTATTTAAAAAAAATGTTTATTCATTCAGCCAAAGTTTTTATATCACAAGCAGGAGGCCACTTCTTCTGAAATTACCCATATGCAGGTTATACCTCTGAGGTTTTCAGATTTTTCTTGGGTCAGGAGATTTTCAGTTATTTAAAGACAGAAAAAAAAAATCAAGGGATATAAATGCAGATGCACACAGATGAAGTACAGTAGATTGTTTCTCTTTGCGGTCTATAATAATTTTAGCAGAAAAGCTTGCTTGAGATAGAACAATGATTTTTTTTTTCCATGTATAAAGTATTGCAAATAAATAGAATAATAATAATTAAATAACATTTTTCTATAAGACTGGGCTGTTCACTACACTGCATGAATGCTGGATCGCACGTGATGTAAAATGACAATCTTTAAAACAATTTTGAAATCTGAAAATCGCTGATTTGATTATATAAACAAAAAAAACCAACCAAACAAACAAAAACAAAACATGATTCCCCTTTTCATCAGGGTTTGATAATCATTTTAAAACCAGCTTAAAATAACTGGAAAGTGAAGTAATTCCAGGCTTTTGAGGATTTAAAAACCAAACACTTTGACTTCCAAAAAATACTCCAACTCGTACTTTGGAAGCCTACTTCCAAAAAAATTCTTTCATGCACCTATCAGAATACTTTATCTGAAATGAAATCATCCCACTGAAGATAATAGCAGCAAGACCTAGTACAAGTTCTGGCTAATGATTGCTGGGAATCAGTCGTGGGTTACACCCCAAGTATTCTTAGCTGTATTGCAGATATGGAAAACCCAATTTAAAATACTACACGTAATGCACTGCACACCAAGGTTGAGGAATAATTTAGACTGGAATCCCCTGCAGTGCCCAAAGTGTAACAAAGATATTGATAGTGCACATGGCTTGAACTTGCCTGAGGACTCTGGAAAGAATTCTGGAGAGAAGTGAGGTATGAAGTGGTTGGCTATAATTTATAGTTTACCCCCTTCAATAACCCCATTCAGTGGAGTTTGGCAGCTGTTATAGAAACATAGTGTATAAAATATAAGAACTGTACAGAAATATTTATCATCAAGTACTTGTTTTCATATTTATCCATGCTTATATAGGCAAGACATTAAAATTAAGATAATCATCAGAATATTATGAAATTTATCAAGCTATCAAATTCGGCATCACTAATAAATTACTTAAAACATGATGATCGGTGTATAATGTTTCTTTTTTTTTGTATAGTATATAGTGTGTTTTTATTATAGAACCTGTTCATGTGTTGTGCTTCAGTTATTGTGTTTTTCTAACTGTTGTTCTTTCTACTATGTAGAAAGGAAAGAAAGGTGCTACATGCACAAAAGACTAATATAAAACCAAATAGAAGAAAAAGAAAAGACCAGCTCTTCAAGTTCTCAACATGTGACAGAATAGGTATTAGCTCCTGAGCTGTAGAGTTTCTCAAGCTTGCTTGAATATGGCAGGGAATTGGTCTGTCATGAGTGATGCATTGATTATGTGAGGCTAGAGAATAGGGTCCAGAGGACAGGTGGTGGGACGGCTGGTAAGCTGGAGCTTAGATGCTTCAGTACCATTGAGATGGATCTAATGGAACTAATAGAATGGATCAAAACAAAAATAAAAAAAACAAAAAAAACAAATAAGAGCTAACCTTTCCGTATCTTGTCGCTGTGGCGGTAGCTTCAGTGGCATTACTTTGCATATGTTTTATTTCACCTGGAAATTTGGATATTGTGGCATTTGGTATGTGCTTTTTTTTAAGTTACTTAAATATTTTGCTTTGTTTATATAGGCAAATTTGTAAGTCACAGATCTATAACATTGGTAAAAATGCACCCTTGTTGGTATAATCAAACAAACAAAGCAAGGTTTCCTTTTCTTGATGCTGAGTGTTGGGTGCTGCCCCTTTAAGGACGCTAGTACAGTGTGCTCAGGGGATTGATTAGAAAAAAATAGTTAGTTAGAGAGAAAAAAGGACACTGAGAGAAAAGATATGTTGTTATGTTAAACCTTGCTAGACCAATAGTAAAATTCTAGTTTAAAAAATAATAATAACAAAACTATATATTCCCCAGCGTGGTGAGTGATTTATGTTAAGTGAATTGATATTTTTTGAGTTGTTATTTAGTTCGCTATTTGCAATTAGCGCCGAAGCGCCTAAACGGCTAATGCTAATGCATATATATGTTGTTTAGACGTTTTCCGGTTTGTATTGTTTGTCGGGATGTTCAAGCAATATATGTTGTATTTAGTTCTAAATTGCATTTGGTTATGTGGGCAATACTGCTTTAGTAATTTTGAGTTGTTTGTGTTTTGCAGTTTGACCACACACACACGCATGTACACATGTATACACACATAAATGTAAAAAACCAACAACACCCAAAACAACAAATTCTGAGAATTAAACTACAGCAACAACGAATGTGTACATTGTGAGTTCTGCACTAGAGGAATACATAAATAAAAGAAAACACAACAAACAATATCCAGCTTAATGTTATCATTTTGTGGGTAACATTAAAGTCAAACACGAGGAATTACGAAGATTAATGACAACATGGAGGAAGATTCAGAAACAATTACAACACCTGAGCAACAACAAACGTGTCTCAAGCGTCAACGTGGAGTTGCAAAGGCTGCAGTGACACGCTTGATGACACAGATCACAACTTTTATGAACTGTAACCAGCCCAAAGAGGTGGAAAGTAAACTTGCTGCTTTGGATGAGGCTGTAATACGGTTTCATGAGATTCACAACACATACCAACAAACATTAGAGGATGATGATGACCTTGATGCTTCTAAGGGCTATTTAACATCAGTCCTGCGTGATGTTCAAGACCTGCAACATACAGTCCTGATCTGGCTAGACGACTTTCAGCCATCAATGGAGGATCCAAGCATTGAATCATCAGATGCACTTAATTTCCAAGAGGAAGAGCCAGTGCTTGATGAAGTTGTTAACCCTCCAATGTCTTCTGTAGAACAGCTATCTACCCAGCTTCAAGGGCTACAAAATCTAAGACAGAAAGAAAAGAAAGCGTTTTCCATGCTAATCGCTCAACAGGATGAACGTCTGCGTGCAGAGTTTAAATTACAACTTCAGCATGTTGAATGTGAAATGGATGCACTGAAAGGCTTACTGAAACTCAAAGATGCTGAGATGGAAGAAAATCGTCGAAAGGCTGAGTTAACAATAAATAAAGACTTTTCAACTCCTGTCTCAGGTAACCCATCCCTTAACTTTCGTCCATCCTTCTCAACAGTGAATGAGAATTCTTTATGCCAACTACTAGAGCTGTCAAGACAACAATATCAGTCACACATCGATTCCATGCATCTACCACCTGTTAACATCATTGAGTTCGATGGAGAACCCTTAAAATACTGGCTGTTCATGAGATTGTTCTCCTCTGTGATAGATAAAGAGACAGTGCCAGATCAAGAGAAACTCACTCGACTGCATCAGTATACTGTCGGCCAAGCGAGAGATGCTATCTCACATTGCTTGTACAACCCCAACTCTAGCCTGGGCTATGCAGAAGCTATGGCTATTCTGGAAAGACGGTTTGGCAATCCATATGCAATATCACAAGCATGGGTTGACAAGGTGCTTAATTACAAAGACATTAAAGACAGCAAGCAGTTGCAAAGCTTCGCTGATGTTCTGTGCAGTTGCAGAGACACTTTAAAGGCAATGAAGTGTGAGGAAGAGCTGAATAGTGCACGCACTTTGCTGCAGATTGTAGAAAAGCTACCTGAAGACTTAAAGAAAAGATGGCTCACAATAAACTATGAGATCATCAAGTCTGGCCGTTTGCCAAAGTTGGATGACATAGTCAGTCTTGTTGAATCGGAAGCTGCTAAGAGAGCAGATCCTATCTTCAGGAATCTTCTTAGTCCTGCCATTCGAAACTCTCCAACAAGTTTTAAATCAAGTACTAAGTCAAGTGTCAATAATAAAAGGCAGACATTCGCAACATTGTCTGTTACAAATGAATCCACAATGTCGTCTACACCAAAGACAACATTAAGATTTAAGTGTCCAAAATGCTCTGAGGGACACTTTCTGAACCAATGTCAAGCCTTTAGAGCTCTGTCTGTTCAAGAGCGTTTAGCCTTTGTTCAACAAAACCAACTCTGTCTGAACTGTTTCATGAAAGGTCATCGCAGCACAGTCTGTACTCGCAGCTGGGTATGTAAAGTGCCTGGATGTGGAAAAAAACATAACAGTTGGCTGCACTCTGCTATTGTGGCCTCTAAAAATGACAAAAGCCAATCTACTAATCAAGCTTCTGTAGATGAGCCAGCTGCTGACCCGCCACACTCCATTCAAGCACATGCTACCAGAAAGTTAATTGAAGTCAGTCGAAAGAAGATTGCACTTCCCATCTTGCCAGTAGTGGTTTCAGACAAACATAACCGTTTCTCTATGAACGTCTTTGCTTTGCTTGACAGTGGCTCTAATAGAACCTTTATTTCTAAGAAGCTAGTTCATGCTCTTAAGCTAGAGTCACGCAAAATGAACATTAAACTGAACACCATGGAGACCAAAAATCTCAATGTAGTCACGCTAGCAGTGGATCTACAAGTTGAAGATGCTCAACAAAGAAACTCTTACCTCATGAAGGGAGTACTCTGTCGGGATCACCTGAATATAAGTCTAGAGAACCTAGTCACACAGCATGAGGTGTTGCAGTGGCCACATCTGAGGGAAATTGCAGATGAAATTAGTTTACCTGATGTTGATTTAGTTGATGAAGTTCACCTGTTGATAGGTCTAGATCAACCAGACATACTTGCTCCTTGTGACACACGCTGTGGTGAGTCAGGCGAGCCTTATGCAATTTTGACTGGCCTGGGGTGGACACTCCATGGACCAGTAGCTGATGGTCCAACATCAATTTCTGCCAATTTCATTCAAGCTGACCACTCTCTACAACAGGCTGTTGAAAGGTTTTGGAAACTGGATGATCCAGTGCATGTTAACACTGACTCATTGTCAGTAGTTGATGAGCAAGTTGTGGATTTATGGAACAAGCTATCAGTCAAAGAAAATGGTCACTACACACTCCCAATCCCTTTCAAAGAACATCCACCACGACTGTCTAATAACTACACAATGGCCAAACATCGATTAGACCTTTTAGGAAAGAGGTTAAAGAAAGACCCAACTTTGCGTCAGAAATATACAGAAGGTATCAGAGACTCTTTGCTGAAAGGATACGCAGAAGAGGTCATTGACCTCGACAAAGAAGAGGGTTGTGTGTGGTATCTGCCACATCACCCAGTGCTACATCCACGCAAGCCCGAGAAGGTTCGTATTGTCTTTGATTGTGCAGCACGGTACCAAGGTACTTCATTAAATGATCATGTTCACCAAGGCCCAGACCTTACCAACAAGCTACTTGGAGTTCTTCTCAAGTTCAGGCAAGAACCAGTTGCTCTGAATGCAGACATCGAGAGCATGTATTATCAAGTCCGAGTACCACCAGCTGAAAGAGATGTGCTTCGCTTTTTGTGGTGGGAATATGACGACCCAGACAAACCACCTAAACATTATCGTATGACTGCACACCTTTTTGGAGGTGTCTGGAGTCCCAGTGCTGCAAAGTTTGCTTTGCAACGAGTGGCTGAAGACAACTCTGGAAACTTCTCTGATGTCACTGTGGAAACGGTGAGGCGAAACTTCTACGTCGATGATTGTCTTAAGTCGGTATCAACAGAGGAGATTGCCATCAAACTTGCTTCCGAACTCCGGGAAATGCTCGCCTGTGGAGGCTTTAGATTAACCAAGTGGTTAAGCAATTCCAAGGAAGTGATGAAATCAATACCAGCCGAGGACTGGGCAAAATCACTGCATGAGGTAAACCTAGACCAAGAGGATTTGCCATTTGAACGAACACTGGGCGTTCTTTGGGATGTGCAAAGAGATTGCTTCACTTTTGACATCAAGGCAGTGGACAAACCTGTAACAAAAAGAGGAGTATTGAGCACTACCAGTTCTATCTATGATCCTTTAGGATTTGCAAGCCCCTTTGTACTCAAAGCAAAGGCGATCTTTCAAGAGTTGTGCCGCATGAAAGTCGACTGGGATGAGGAGTTACCGCTGGACATGGCTGCACAGTGGCGCAGATGGTTAAACGACTTGCCTCTGTTGTCAGCACTGACAATTCCAAGATGTCTCAGACCAACATCCACTAGTTGCTTGTTAGCTACCCAGCTCCATCACTTTTCCGATGCTTCAGAACTGGCTTATGGTGCTGTTTCATACATCAGGATTGGTGGCACTTGCAGGCTGGTGATGTCAAAGGCCAGACTTGCACCAATCAAGCCAGTTAGTATACCACGATTGGAGCTACTAGCAGCGGTAGTTGCTACAGAGCTGGATCAGCATATCAAGCGCCACTTGGAAATTCCAATTGAAAGGACTTTCTTTTGGACAGACAGTACTATCGTACTTCAATACATCAACAACAAGCATTGTCGTTTTAAGACCTTCGTCGCAAACCGCATTTCAAAAATACATGAGAGTTCAGAACCATGCCAGTGGAGACACATTGATTCTGCTTCTAACCCTGCGGATGATGTCTCTCGAGGAATGAATATGGGAGAGATTTTGTCGAGTGAACAGTGGGTATCTGGTCCGCGCTTTCTACAACTTGAGGAGGAATACTGGCCTGCTCAACCGATCATAAATGATTTGCCGGAGGAAGCAGAGGTCAAAGGAGCCAAAGAAATCTATGCAGCTAACGTAAAACCAAACCAAGTGATGAAAAATGCAATAGACAGACTACTGGAGCGATACTCCAGTTGGCATCGATTAAAAAGGGCTACTGCTATCCTGTTGCGTGTCAAGGCTTTGTTACGCAAGAAAACAAGAGTGCATCTTTCTGACCCCATCACTGTTTGTGAGCTCCAACAAGCAGAGTTAGCCATTCTCAACCAGATACAAACTGCATCTTTTAGATCTTCTCAAGTCAAAACCAGTTCCCTTCTCAAGCTTAAACCCTTTAAGGATGAGAATAACCAACTCCTTCGTGTGGGAGGGAGACTAACACATGCCCCAATTCCTTTTGAGGCTAAACATCCAGTGATCCTACCTAACAATCATCACATCACCCAGCTGATTATCAGTCATTACCATCTTCGCTTGGGTCATGCAGGTCCAGAGCGGGTACTTGCGGAAATTCGGCAACGTTTCTGGATAATAAAGGGACGTGCTGTCATCAATCGAACTCTCAAGTCATGTCTACAGTGTCGCAAGTTAAGAGCCAAGCCACAAATCCAGCAAATGGCAGACTTGCCCGACTCTAGAGTAACACCGGGTGAGCCTCCATTCACTCGTGTGGGCGTAGACTACTTCGGGCCATTCTTGATTAAGAAGGCTCGGAGTGAACTCAAGAGGTATGGATGTTTGTTTACATGTCTCACTACGAGAGCCATCCACTTGGAAGTTGCGCACACTCTCGATACTGACTCATTCATCAATGCTTTACAGCGATTTATCGCTAGGAGAGGCCCACCCACAGAAATGCGCTCGGATAACGGGACTAATTTTGTCGGTGGATTACGAGAGTTGCGGAAAGCCATTAGTGAATGGAATCAACAAAGGATTTCTGATTATCTGCTACAGAAGAATGTAAAATGGATCTTTAATCCACCTGCCGCCTCCCACATGGGTGGTGTTTGGGAGCGACAAATTCGCACCGTCCGTTCCATTCTAAGCATTGTCCTAGCACAGCAGGCACCAGATGATGAGGGGTTGACAACACTGTTTTGCTGTGTTGAGTCTATTGTCAATGGTAGACCAATCACTAAACTCTCAGACGACCCAACAGATCCTCTACCACTCACACCAAATCATCTGTTGTTACTCCGTTCTGGTCCAATTCTACCTCCAGGAGCCTTCATAAAACAAGACGTCTACAGACGTAGATGGCGCCAGGTGCAATATCTGGCAGATGTCTTCTGGTGCAGATGGCTCAAGGAGTATTTACCTGCATTGCAGCAGCGTCAAAAATGGCTACAACCAAAGCGGAATCTTCAAATAGGAGATCTTGTGCTTATTCTGCAAGAAAACACACCACGCAATCACTGGCCATTAGGTCTGATTACTCAAGTATATCCAGGTGCAGATGGACTTGTGCGTACTGTGGAAGTGAAAACACAGGCAGGTGTCTTCAACCGTCCGGCTGACAAAATCTGCCTCCTGGAAGCCAGTCTTAGTTGACTTTCTCAGTTGAAATAGCTTAATGGAGACATCACCCTTCCTTTGTTTGAATGACCTGTTCGGGTCATTGGGGCCGGGATGTTGGGTGCTGCCCCTTTAAGGACGCTAGTACAGTGTGCTCAGGGGATTGATTAGAAAAAAATAGTTAGTTAGAGAGAAAAAAGGACACTGAGAGAAAAGATATGTTGTTATGTTAAACCTTGCTAGACCAATAGTAAAATTCTAGTTTAAAAAATAATAATAACAAAACTATATATTCCCCAGCGTGGTGAGTGATTTATGTTAAGTGAATTGATATTTTTTGAGTTGTTATTTAGTTCACTATTTGCAATTAGCGCCGAAGCGCCTAAACGGCTAATGCTAATGCATATATATGTTGTTTAGACGTTTTCCGGTTTGTATTGTTTGTCGGGATGTTCAAGCAATATATGTTGTATTTAGTACTAAATTGCATTTAGTTCTAAATTGCATTTGGTTATGTGGGCAATACTGCTTTAGTAATTTTGAGTTGTTTGTGTTTTGCAGTTTGACCACACACACACGCATCTACACATGTATACACACATAAATGTAAAAAACCAACAACACCCAAAACAACAAATTCTGAGAATTAAACTACAGCAACAACGAATGTGTACATTGTGAGTTCTGCACTAGAGGAATACATAAATAAAAGAAAACACAACAAACAATATCCAGCTTAATGTTATCATTTTGTGGGTAACACTGAGTATCGCGCATTTTGGGAAGTGGTAGCTCAGTGGTTAAGATGTTGGACTATTGATCGGAAGGTCGTGAGTTTAAATCTCAGGTCCACCAAGCTGCCCCTGAACAAGGCTCTTAACACTTCATTGCACTGCTGTTTCTTTGAATAAGGGCATCTGCCAAATGCTGTAAATGTTAGGTGTAGGATATTTTTCATGCCTTCTGTCCAAACATATGTACAGCAGGTTTTTTGGGTGTTTCTTGTATGCAGTTGTTAGTATCTACAAAGTACTCCAAGCGGGTTAACGGTCATGAACGGCTTGGACTATTCCCTGTCTGAACACCGGGGGACATTCTGGCAGGCTTTGTCTGTCTTGTGCCATGTGCTTTTGTTTATTTTTTGTGTTCACATGTCTGCCTAACACTATCCTTAATCCGATCCCACCTACAGGTTGTCTTAAGTGTTCTTTGCTGTGTCCTTGTGTGTTTTTGTAGGTCATGGTTCCTGGTTTCGGTTTTAATTTTTCAGTCTCCTTAGTGTTTCCCATGTGCTTGTAATTTTGGTTATTGTTTTTTATTAACCCCTTTTTATTTTATTCCAGCATTTTCTGACAACGAATCAGATGCCAATCCTGTCAGGAAAAGGGGGTGTTTTTACAGATAAAACCAGGAAACATGACATACAAAATCACACAAACGCACAAGGACTCAGCAAACAACACACGAGACAACCGGTTGCTGTGTATGGGGCTACATAGCTGCACTCCAGTCATCATAGTGCCCATGCTGACCCCTTTTCACTACTGAAAGCATCTACAATAGGCACATTGTTGGACTAAGGAGCAATGTAAAAAACAGTGCTGAGAGATATATGTAATGCTCTAGGCAATTCTGTGCTGGGAAACTTTGGGTCCTGGCATTCATGTGGATGTTATTTTGACATGTACCACCTAAAGAAACATCCTTCCACACATCCTCCTTTAATGCAACAGTATACCGTAATAGTGCTGGCTTCATTCAGCAAGATAATGTGCACTGACACACTGCAAAAATTGTGTGTTGACTTGGCTTCTAATTGCCTTAATCTGATCAAGCATCTGTGGGATTTGCTGGACATACAAATCCAATCCGTGGAGTCCCCACCTCAGAACATACATGACATGTCTGCTGCTAAAGTCTTGGAACCAGACACCACAGCAAACCCGCAGACACCGTGTTGTGTCAATGCCTTGATTGGTCAGAGGTGGCACGATTGAGACTTTGGTTATTTTCAGTTCTCTATGCAGCATTGTCTCTAACACATATCCTTATATCCTTTCTACACACAATATATATATATATATATATATTTATATAAAAGCATTTAATTTTCTAGCCTTGATTTACAGAATGATCCACTATTTTGAAAACTTTATATAGATTTTTGTTTCTGTGAGTTTTATGCTCAACATTATGTATTTTAAACTTGAATGGTGACATTAGTATTTTTTGGCAGTAAACAATCAATTAACTTACTATTCATATTTCAAACCAATAGTGAAAATGTAAAGATATGAATTATGAGATATTATATATATATATATATGTGTGTGTGTGTGTGTGTGTGTGTGTGTGTGTGTGTGACCACACTGAAGAAATGACACTGTGCTACAATGTAAAGTAGTGAGTGTACAGCTTGTATAACAGTGTAAATTTGCTGTCTCCTCAAAATAACTCAACACACAGCCATTGTTTAACAGGACAGGTTCCACTCAGAACAGGCCTCACCGTGGTCCACCAAATACGTTGAGCGCACATGGTCAGCGTCATATCCATAGGTTGTGTTTGGGAAATAAACGTATGAATGCTGCCAGAATTGCTGCAGAGGTTGAAGGGGTGGGGGATCATCCCAGAAGGAAGCCTCTTATGAAGATGATGCACAAGAAAGCCCGCAAACAGTTTGCTGGAGACAAGCAGACTAAGGACATGGATTACAGGAACCATGTCCTGTTGTCTGATGTGACCGATATAAACTTATTTGGTTCAGATGGTGTCAAGCGTGTGTGTGGAGGCAAGCACGTGAGGAGTACAAAGACAAGTTTGTCTTGCCTACAGTCAAGCATGGTGGTAGGAGTGTTACATTGAGGGAACCATGAATGCCAACATGTACAGTAGCAGAGCATGATCCCCTCCCTTTGGAGACTGGGCCGCAGAGCAGTATTCCTACATGTTAACGACCCCAAACACACCTCAAAGATGATCACTGCCTTTCTAAAGAAACTGAGCGTAAAGGTGATGGACTGGCTAAACATGTCTCCAGACCTAAACCCTATTGAGCATCTATGGGGCATCCTAAAACAAAAGGTAGTGGAGCACAAGGTCTCTAACATCCACCAGCTCTGTGATGTCATCACGGAGAAGTGGAAGAGGACTTCACTGGCAACCTGAGACTCTCTGGTGAACTCCATGCCCAAGAGCGTTAAGGCAGTGCTGGAAAATAATGGTGGCCACACAAAATATTGAAACTTTGGGCCTAATTTGGACCTTTTCACTTGGGGGTGTACTCACTTTTGTGGCCAGCGGTTTAAACATTAATGGCTGTGTGTTAAATTATTTTAAGGGACAGCAAATTTACATGTTGTACAAGCTGTACACTCACTACTTTATATTGTAGCAAAGTGTCATTTCTTCAGTGTGGTCACATGAAAAGATAAAATAAACTGTTTACAAAAATGTAAGGGGTGTACTTACTTCTGTGATATATATATATGTGTGTGTGTGTGTGTGTGTGTGTGTGTGTGTATTGAGGGACTCTTAGATTTGATCTCTTATAGACATTTGATCCACAGCCAATCTAATAGTCACTCTTCATTCGTTCTAGTTTCACTGATATAAAGAACTCAATACCTTCGATTGAATATATCGATTATATCTCAGCTTCAAACTTACACTTAGAGAATCCTTTAAACTCCAAAAGACATTTGAGCCACAGTCCTGGTGGGGAAGAACCAGTTAAGCTGGCAGTCACTCTTGCTTGGTGGTTACAAATGAACTCGATGTAACAGTCCCAATGTGCTTGTACTGGTTCATTTTATTAAACAGAGATGTATCACAATTTTTTTCTTTGCCTGTCTACAGTTATGTTTTAGCCAGCAAAAACCTGTCTGATTGCAATGACTGAATCCTTCAGTTTTATTTTTTTGTGTTTTTGTTTTTTTTGCCAAAATCTTTTGACTTTCCCACTTCAAATTCTTTTCCTACTTCAAGTTGTTAGAAAAATTCAAGTCCAAATCACTCGCTCCTGTGCCAGCATGTCATAATTAAAACATAGAAGAGCTTAAATACACGCTGTACAAATTAAGCTGGACAAAGGAGAAATCAGTTGCGGAAATTTAGTATTTTTTTTAGAAAACAGAATTATACAAAAATATCCAACAGTATGGGTTCAATATGAAATTTAAATCCTTAACACCTTAACATTATATAGATCACCTTGAAAGTGTAGTTCCTGACTGTAGAACATCTGTTACTCTGCACATTCATAAAACATTTAAAAAGAACAACTAAACTCCCAGGGGCATGGTGGCTTAGTGGTTAGCACGTTTGCCTCACACCTCCAGGGTTGGGTTTGATTCCCGTGTGTGTGTGGAGTTTGCATGTTCTCCCTGTGCCTCGGGGGTTTCCTCCGGGTGCTCCGGTTTCCTCCCCCGGTCCAAAGACATGCATGGTAGGTTGATTGGCATCTCTGTAAAAATTGTCCGTAGTGTGTGAGTGTGTGACTGAATAAGAGAGTGTGTGTGTGCCCTGTGATGGTTTGGCACTCCGTCCAGGGTGTATCCTGCGTCGATGCCCGATGATGCCTGAGATAAGCACAAGCTTCCCGTGACCCGAGACGTTCCGATAAGCGGTAGAAAATGAATGAACGAATGAACTAAACTCCAGCTAAAAGTGCTAAGGTTTAAAAACAAACAAAAAAAATGACCACTGAAACAGGGAGAATTATGAACCCAACTGTACATGGGGGTGTTAGGTTATAAACTCTAACGGTTTATATACAAATTGTTTTTAATAAAGAAGCCATATAAATGTTAATTTATATGGAAGACATTATGATAACACAAATTGCAAATTATGCCATTCATGTAAATGTCCACAAGGTGGCAAAATAATGCTATAAATGACTTCTAGGCAAAGCTCAGATTACTTCTAGAACATGTAGACAAAGTGTCTTAAAATATCCGTGATATTCTTTGTAAGAATAATATTTGTGATTAACTTTGTAAATGCGTCCACAAATCTGATAACGATGAAGGGGTAAAAAAAATAAAAATAAAAAAATAATAAGAAACTGTAAACATGGATGGATTTTTCCTAACACTTTGTTTTGGATAGCCTAACATACCACCAACATCATAACACCCTGGAAGGTAACTATTAAAAAGCATTTCACAATGTGTCGACATTTTAGTGTTGTCAGTGTTTAGATGATATTCTGTATAATACAGGTAATCATACCTAGAGACTATAGATAGCTATAGACTGCATGTTTCTCTGGCTTTAATGTTTCATTTTGAGGGTATAATTTTCATTTATTGGTCTTTTGATTTGATTTGATCAAATTAAACTACTAAAATAATAATAATAATAATAATAATAATAATAATAATAATAATAATAATAATAATAATAATAATAATAAGAGCTCCTATATGGTTTCTTTTTCTGTCCCCTTTCTATAAAATGGCACAAACACAAAACAGAGTAGCATTTTGGAAAATGTATTGTTCTGTACAAACAGTAATGCACACACACACACACACACACACACACACACACACACACACACACACACACACACACACACACACACAGGTCTCTGAGTGCCCACGCTTTGTAAAGGGCTGATAAAGGCTTGTGTCACTGTGTGAGCAAAGATGATGTGGGTAGAAGAATAAGACTCTCACTTCTGTTTACGCTCATTGCACCTTTCTCAGACACAAACACACATTACAATGGAGCTTTTCTTCGATCTGAGAATGAATATCAGAATCAAAACACTGATTCAGTTGCATTCATCAGGTATTTTAAGCTATGAATTTTAAACCTTAGTTTTTCCAGCTAAAAGCTGTAATTAGTTTTTTTTTTTTCCACAAGTTCTCATGACTTGACAAAGCTTTGTACACAAACTGGTTGATGTTTTTGTGTGTTTAGGATTTTTGTGTAACATGCATCAACACCATGTTAGTTCTGGGTGGTAAACTTACCTCATGTAACATTTTCCCTACACTCTTTTTTCATACAGACAGTCCTGATGCTATGGAAGTTTGTAGAGAATGAAGGGGAAACATCACATCAAGCAACAGGAAGAACTGTTACCGGAAAGAAATGTGCATATTTCATGTTATGTGTCTTTCTGCCTTTGCTAGCATTTTCACCAGGCATATTTGATTCCCATGGTGGTCTGACCACTGCTTGACCTGACAGAGGGCTCAGTTATTACCATAGCAATGGATTAAAAATGGAAATGCTCTGGATAATTTATAAATGTTGACACCCACATGACGCTCAAGAGGATGCTCGGTGTCAAGACTTTTATCTCCTCAGACTCATGTGTGTGCACGGACCTCAGCTCGTCTGGAAGACATCTCATCATGGATGGCAGCTCATCAGTTAAAACCAAATCCTAGCAAAACTGAGCTGCTGTGAATCCCTGGGGATGCATCCCCATGTCAGGGTCATGTGATCTCTCTGGAGAACTCTCAGATCTCACCATCTGTCACTGCAAGCAATCGTGGGGTAACCATGGATAACCAGCTGTCCTTCACACTTCATATTGATCACGGCTTTTCCTCTAGAATATTAGCAGGATTTGGGAATTTCTTCTGCTCAGGTGTTTGATTAATCACTTGTTGTTTGAGGCTGGAGTAGTGCAACTCTGACCTCTGCCATCGACCTCTACGACTTGTTTTCAACAGCCCCAATTTGCACTAGACCTGCCAAAAATTGATAGGCTGCATCTACTGGCTTGCTATATCCACCTGTATCAGATTTTACACAATGACACTTGTCTGCAAAGCTAAAAAACAGACTTAAAGCACTCCTTCCGAGCCTTTAGCACTAGACCTACACTTTTTTCCCCCTGGTGGTTCATTTCTCTGAACTGAACTACTGAGTCATGGTCTAAATAAATTTTTTTTCAGAATTAAGCTGTTTTTCTATGATGACTATGATGAATCACTTTGTTTAAATAATAATTTCTGTCTAATTTTCTATACCGTACAAACCTTCCCAAAAGGGTTTTCCATAAAGTCTTGGGGTACTTTTAGTTCCTGATCTAGTGACCTAGTATGATTGTGTTATATACACGACTTATAAACAACAAATATTTTGTCTGAGCTAAATGTGTTGTGGTGTTCAGGGAAAAATAGAATTGTGGGTTGTAATATGTTGATAGTGATGCAATCCATATCTTGATTAGAGGTCCTGATTGTGTATCATGTGATTAGTCATTTGACATAAAGTAAGTTCTTGTTCCTAGCTTAGGCTCAAACAATTTGTAATTTTTACAGGTGACTCCATGACAGGTGATGCCACGTCTAATCAGTAGCATGCAGTACCATCTAGTGTACTGACAGTGAAAATGCAAATACGAACAAAAACGTTTTTGCTTCGCCCAATAAGTTATAGCTTCAGGATAAGAAAGAACGATCACAAAAGGAAGGATTGCTATTACTTTTTTCACCATGGACACAGTGGACCAGTATAGACACTGAACATTCTACATTTGCATTTAAATTTTCCCAACTATTGTATGGTGTACTGATGTGCAGAAAACTGAAAGAAAAAAAAAAAAAAAAGCAAATGTGCATTTTCCAAATACATTTATCCGGAAAACGCTCCCATTGTTACCCCCTTTCATAACAGCTTAAGTGGTAAGGCTCAAGGCTCAATGCTGATTGGAGGATCAGGGTTCAAGCCCTAGCACTAAACTGCCAAGCTGCCAATGTTGGGCCCTTGAGCACGGCCCTTAACCCCCATTGCTCCAGGGCTCTGTATCATGACTGACCCTGTGCTCTGACCTCAACCTCCAAAGTTGGGATATTTGAAGAAAGAATTTCACTGTGCAGTAATGCAATTGTGACAAATAAAGGCTTCTATTCTAAAACCCTGTCATGATGAATAAGCTGATCATGGTCTTAGGAATTTATCATATTAATACATAGTCTAAACACAAATACTTGATTTGATTTGATTTGAGTTAATTAGATATTTTATATTAATTCATCAAAATATTTCTTATTTAACGTAAGACCCATTTTCAATAAGAATGATTTTCAAAATGGGATATTAATTAATTTAAATTTGAATCAGACACATTCTCTCTCAGTAGCAGATCTCACATAACCAGATGAAATTCTAAAACTTGGAAATAATAATAGACATTCACTCCCGGGACACTAGGGGAGTTCTGACAGTGTGTTTTTTACGTATATCATGTTGTGTGTTGTTGTGTTTAGCCTTTCTTTCTTCCCACTTCTGCGCACCTGTCCCTAATGTACCTTTAGTTGTTTCCCCTGTTTATTCCTGCCACGTTGCCTTTTAAAACCAATGTTTTCGAATCCTCATCATCGAGTTTATGTTTGTCTCGTCCATGTTTTCTGTTCTGTGCTTTCGGTCTATGTATCCAGTTATGTAGTTTTATGTTTTGGTTTCATTTCTAACTAAGATATGTTTTTCCAAGTGTTTCCTAATTTTGTTACCCAGGTTATTTGTGGGGGGGGGCATGGTGGCTTAGTGGGTAGCACGCTCGCCTCACACCTCCAGGGTCGGGGTTCGATTCCCGCCTCCACCTTGTGTGTGCGGAGTTTGCATGTTCTCCTCATGCCTCGGGGGTTTCCTCTGGGTACTCCGGTTTCCTCCCCCGGTCCAAAGACATGCATGGTAGGTTAATTGGCATCTCTGGAAAATTGTCCGTAGTGTGCGAGTGAATGAGAGAGTGTGTGTGTGCCCTGCGATGGGTTGGCACTCCGTCCATGGTGTATCCTGCCTTGATGCCCGATGACGCCCCGTGACCCGAGGTAGTTCGGATAAAGCGGTAGAAAATGAGAGAGAGAGGTTATTTGTGCTAATAAATCATGTTCGTTTTGCTGTACTTGCATCTGAGACTGGTTTTTACCCTAAAACGTACCCCTTCACTGAGAATAACTGTAAAACAAAGGAAGGAGAGTATATTGTTGGGCTGAACCTGCTGATCATCAAGTACTTTGATTTAGTTGAAGGTGTGCCTGAGAGTTTTGCTTTGCTTCTGCACCAAAGGGGAATTTTAAAAGGTGGGGAAGCAGCCCACCATGACAGTGGTTCCATCTTTGAGTTCATGATGGTGACTGCTGCTGGAGCATCTGCCACGGACCAAGCTTCCTAGCACCTGTCGGCCTTCTGCCTGGGCTTTGGAGCAGGGCCTGGAAGCACTGTATATGCTCTATATGCAGCTTGAGGAGGGCTGAAATAACGATATATAGTGTAAGTGTGGAACCTCAGTTCTACTCTGAATCACAAAGCCATCTTAAGCCATATAGGACCAGCAATACAATACATATGTTTGGACCAGCAATACAATATTCTCATTCACTAACTTCCTCTTCATATTCATAAGCGGTTTAAGATATGCTCTCTCCAAACATGACTGCTACAGAAAGACAGTTCTGTAATAAATGGTAATGAATATTTACAACTATCAACAAAATATGAAACCCAACCCAGGAACCAAGGAAGCAACCTAGAAAGTATAATATTGAGCAAAATATTGTTGAAGCTTAGAGCTAACTTTGGTTCTGCTATGATGCATTAAAAAAAAGGCAAAACTACTAATCTGTGAAAGATTAGTAAAAACAAGTCACTTTTCTCGGTCTGGTAAGCAAAAAAGCAAAACTGGCTTTCAGGCTACAGAGAGCTACATATCTAACATGACTCATATTTTCTCCCAACAGATGGCTTCTGCTAACTAGCCTCCAACTGAGTAGTTATTACTATTCCTCACAGCTATTTGCTTTCAAAGTACAAAATTAAGCAAACTTTCTCACTATTAACATAAGTTTACTGGCCTGGACTGTTTGTACATTATTTATTCAAATTAAAATGAATATATTAATATATTCAGTAATACAACTTTAAAAACAAGTGTATTCATCTTACATTAGAAGCAGGAAACAAGCAGTTTATTAAAGCAAGAAACAATAAATAACAATAAAAAAAATACATACACAGAATAAACATTAAATAAAGAAGGATATTATCATTATGCCATCATTATCCTGCAATCATTACATTCATTCATTCATTCAATCATTCATTTATTTATTTATAAGTATGGATTTTTGGCTATTTATTAGCCACCTACCTATACAGTACAATCTCTCTTGGTACAGCACAACTACTTGCCCTGGAGCACCGATATGAGAGGAAGTTGAAGCCTTAAATAGATATCTGATCAAATTTCGCCAGCTCCAGAAACATCATTGTATTGATTCTTTTGAGATGGGGCTATTATGCATCTGTGTCAACTTCAAGTACAAGTTTTTGTTCATTCTTTGCATTTAGAATGTTCCCCGAAAGCCTAATGTATGTGGTATAAGGTATGTGACGTTAAGGTATGTGACGTTAATGTATTTCCAATTTAACCTAGAGCTGATTGTTGGACTCTTCTAGGCTTCCAGAAGCTTCTCACAATAATTTACCAGACCTTTTACTTATTTCTCATGCTAGACAAGTAGAACTCTGTCAGGATTAGAAGAGCCACCTTGTTCAGACAAACAGCTTCAGTTCAGTTCATAAATTTTCTATGGATTCCGGTCAGGGTGTTGTGATGCTTCCACATAGTTGGCTTTAAGCCCTTTTTGTTACAACATTGGTGGAATAGAACCAGCCTTTTCCACAAGATGTTAAGTGCACACGTTCCACAAGATGTAAGTGCACACGTTCCCTTTCAAGCAAAACACTTGCACATCTACCCCCATGATGTTCTTACCCACATGCTTCACAGATAGGATGGTATTTTTTGGATTAAAAGCCCCACCTTTTTTCCCCCCTCTATTTTTAGCACTGATCAGCATTGCCATAGAGGTACTTTTCTTTAACCATAAACCATTCTTCCAAAGGTGTGAATTTTCACAGCACAATAGCCAGATTGTGTTAATTCCAGGAAGGAATATCTGTTAAAGCATGAAGGGACTTTTTTTCCTTAGGAAATTCTAAAGGATATAGTGTATATTTATTTTTGCATACAATTATTTGTATAAATGTTTGTTATGAGTGAAGCCCAGTTATTATTAGAAGTAGTAGTATATATATATATATATATATATATATATATATTATTATTATTATTATTATTATTATTATTATTATTATTATTGTCCTAGGTGACTGGCTTGGATTTCCCCACACTATAAAGGGCAAAAATCCACTGTCTCAAAAAAACAGAAACTTCTAAAAGCCGTTAAATCGACTTAGTAATCTCGTAGAGTGTCATAGTGAACACCGTTCCACCTGTGGAACACTACCGCTAGGGGCTGAAGCTGCATCAACTTCATTGTAACTTTTAAGCATTAAATCCTCTAAAAACACGAAAAGACTTATGTTTCTAGTAAAGTTTATACTCTCAAGATTTTTTTAAGCCCACACACAAAGCATAATATGATTCATAGCCGTCATACTATTAGAAAAAAAATTTGGAGTAAACTGACCTAGGTGGCGCTAGACCGGTTTTTCCCTTACCTTTAGACGCTTCCCTTTCGTCACTGGGGTAAAATATTCCAAAACAAATATTCCATAAAAATCCCCAAAGGTCCAAGGAACTGGAATCTGTAAGCCTTTTAATCCAAAACGCTTTGGCCGCCTCGCAAATATTCCGAAAAACTGGAAACGGTAGTGCACCACCATCTTTGTTTCGGCTCTAACTTCTCATTGGGGGTTTAAAAAATTCTAAATTTACGTCATGTTTATAGCCCAGGGCCTAACGAATCAAACAAGCCCTCACTTGAGCCAATCGGCGCTTGTATTGCAGAGATAGACGGCTGAGAAGCCAATGATGTCATGACATCCTTTTTGGGAACCCGCCTTTGTGGTGGGACCTATACAGCTCTTTAGCCAATAAGGAGAGGATTCCAACGGGTTATATATATATATATATATATATATATATATATATATATATATATATATATATATATTAGTTTATATTAGTTTTTTCAGTAATAAATAAACAAATAAATAAATAAATGTAAGCTGTAAGTGTAGGCTTTGTTTGGATGTTGTACTAAAACACTAAACACCTTTTTTGTTCTGCCATGATGAATGTAAGCAACAAACAAACCTTTCACAGAAAACTGTCCTTTGAGATGCTCAGCAAGTGATTTGCTCCTGTTTGTGAGTTTTAAAACATTATTTTATTTTTTCTTTCAAAGTAGACACATATTCCCTCACCACATGTCAGCATTGTGTTTTGATGTGAGAAACTGTCCAGAGGCGAATGAACCAGAAAAAAAAAAAAAAAAAAAAAAAAAAAATGAAAAAAAAAAAGAATGAAAAAGAAAAGAAAACGATAGAAAAAACGGATACAGCATTCTAAGTGTCTCTTTTGGGCCTAGCTGATTTCCTGTGCATTTTTACAGCAGCATTTTACAATTTAATTAACGTTCATGTTGACTGGTGAAATAAACTGCATTTAATTCTAATTCACTGTTAAGGCATTTTAAGTGAAAAAATAAACCAATCATTTATTGTTTTATTTGAAAACAAACAAGGTAAGTTAGTAAGGTAAGTATTATTGTATTTACTCTAGGTGAAAATGCTACCAATTTGTTCATAAGAAATCAGTAAGTGTTAAGTATTATTAATGTTAGAAATGTATGTGCACATTTTAATAATAAACCATAGTTTAAATATATAATTGATATTTATTATTTATTTTATATATTAATTATATTTGCTTTGCTATAGCTACAATCCCCTCCGAAGTAATTGGGTTTATTAGGTTTAAGATCAAAAGATTAATGTTAGTTCTAATTTCTTTCCATTTGTAGATAACTTTAACTTAAACATGTCACCTGTGGATGACACCATCCATTTCTTTAGTTAAGGCACAGGACGAGATAAAGTATAAAGGAAGTATACAGATAAATGAAGATAAGCATTTGGTTTAATGAAGATTAATATTCGGTTGCAAAAACCTTGCTTGCAATAATTGCATCAAAGTCTCCATTATTGGTTTATATATTTTCACAACAAATGCGGTCTTCAGAGTTTTAAACCAGAAGTAAACGTTCAGAAATATTAAATTTCTGTAAACATTGCTGTAAATATAAGGGAATTAAATGTTATATGTTATATTATTATTTTGATCTTAAACCCATCTTCACCTGTTGTCAGTGTATGACATATACTTCAAGCATAAAATGTACATAAAATTCCCTTACACATTTCTAGCCTTACATAACTTTTTGTTATTAGGTGCTCCAAGCTGCAGCTGCTGGGCCCCTGAGCAAGGCCCTTAACCATCAATTGCTCAGCTGTATAAATGCAATAAATGTAAGTCACTCTTGTTGAGGGCGTCCTCCAAATGCTGTAAATGTTCAACCGGTCACATCTTGATCTATGGGCCCCTTCAACTTTTTTAAAGGGATTTGCTTTTACATGAAATCCCTGCATGCACATGACCCCATGTTGCGAACCAATTAAACTGGGCCTGCTACATCATGCTCATCCTCTTTTCCAGTCTCATCTTATTAATGATTTGAGGAAGTGAATTCAACATGCTGAGTATAGGACATTAATCAATGGTTATCCAAGTCTCTTGTGTATTTAAGGGCCTCTACGATGGAATTAGCCAATGGAAATGATCAATGACCAAACTATTGGAATCTTGAACCTCAGCAGCAGACACATACAGAGCCGTTCCACAACTGCCATTTGTGATGCATTAACTGCACCTTACAAGCTGTGGAAATACTGCTGACTATACATTGTGTTCCTCTGGTGGTGAGAAGCTGCAGCGAGAAGGGAAGAGAGCAGCAGATATGGTAGATCCATTTAAGAAGACAAAGGTAAGCTCGTTCCAAAATGGGCAGAGAGCGTGTCTTTACTATTTCCCTCTTTAGTAGGACAAACCGATAAAGCTTCGGATGTCAAGCCAATCATAAAAGAGCTGACATGCTGGTTTGCAAAACATTGGATATACTGGAGAAGGTACATTGTATCTACATGCATCTATCTATATGAATGTGGAAAGGTTTCTCCTGTTAATAATGCATGAACACAGAAATCCTACAGGCAGTACTTCAAGCTCTGGGAGCCCTATCAACATCTTGCAGTAAATCACTAGAGCTGTTAACACAGACAACTTGTATGTTACCCAGAGGGCAGTCGCCTTTTGAGTCTGGTTCTTCTGTGTCTATTGTCAAAAGCATTATACAAATGACAATGAATAGAATTGAAGTTTGATTGTCTCAAATGTCATTGCCACATCCTGGTAAAACACACAGACAGGTTTTTGGCACAAAGGTCCAGGAGGCATTAAATGATCACCTTCTTCTCTCTGAGTCAAAAGCACATGACACAACAGATTGCCTTTAGGCACTCAGATACACCAGCACATACTGTAAATCCCACAGAGATAGAGGGAGAACAAATAAAGAGTTTAATACCAGAGCAAACCATGATCAAGTCTAATGATTCCCTGAAAGTTCTGGCCAATCCCTGTAGAATTTAAATCGGAATTGAATCACACATCATCCAGTTGATGTGAAGTCCCTTTAATGCCCATCTGGGTGACTAAAAGCTATGTGTACAGTCCACAAAACTACTAGATGTTATACAATAGGATAATCAAGACTCCCTAATCTCACATGTGCGATCTCTAGGATTGCTAATCAACTTGACAAAAAGAGTCAACTGACGCATGCACAGATATAAAGCACACAAGCCATGAGAGATACGTTAATTATGAATATTGCAAGTTGCCACATTTACACATATACAGTTTAAGGTGTATAGTGAATGAACAGTAACTATCAGTCATTGAATAAGCATTTGTCAGTATTAGTGACAAGTGCATTTTCAAGGCATGCTGGTGTGTTTTAAAAAAATCTGAAAATGGAAAAAAAAAAAATATGGAAAAGAAAAGCTGAAGACCAAAACACCATGGTGTAAAATCTCTTTGAGGGCTGCCTACCTACTGGGTTGATACATTCAGACAGTGATTGAATTAAAAAAGAAAACCTATAAAGCAGGGGTGTCAAACTCTGGCAATTATATTTGGCCCGCGAGAACATATCAAATGTGCATTACAGCTGGCTAGCCGCATGCTCCGCTAATGCTACGAATCCCAGAATGCTTTGCCACTGTATTGACGCGTAATCATGAACAGCAAGCGCCCCTCATTCTATGTTGAAAGTCGTTAAAGGCAGGGTCTCCGATTTTTGAGAAATGCTTCAGAAAACTGAGTCGGGCTGATAATAAACAAAAATCAAAACAAAAATCAAAACAAACGTGTAGCCAATTAGCACAAAGGGGCGGGGCTTGTCAATATGGGCAGAGAGAATGTTCAGTGCGCATGTGTGACATTAGCAGAAAGCGGTTTTAACAATGACATGGAGGATAAAAACAAAGAAGGAAAGAGAAGAAAGGCTTACGATAAGGCAAGAAGTAGGACGTGTTAATATAGGATCAGCTTTCCAGCGCTGGAGAGAACTGAAGGAGCAGGAAGTTGGTCACATATTCACAGATTGGAGTTTCCCGAGTCAATAACTCCTGAGCTAAACGCTGTTACTACACAAATAACACCTCTTTTCTATCGTAGTAATGTAGAGAGGCAGCTACAACCGCGTTTTGTGTAGTAACAGCGTTTAGCTCAGGAGTTATTGACTCGGGAAAGAACTCAGGAGTTGTTCCAAATCCTGTGTTTAAGCAAAACTAAAGTTTGTTTCCATATGAAAAAGGTTGAACATTACATATCAGTTAATTGCAGTTAATTTTTCAATAAATATTCAGTTTGCCCCGTGACTTTATCTCAGTTTTATGTTTTGGCCCACTGTGAATTTGAATTTGACACCCCTGCTATAAAGGATAGGAACTCACTGCCCATTCTGACACAAGGCACAAGGCAAAGAAAGAGGGTATGGGTCTTAATGCATCAAAACATACTCGGTCAAATATATAAAAAATGTAGGTTTCCACTGCTGTCAATATAATAAATGATCAGTGTTTCTAATAGCACCATTCTAGTTAAACAGGTCATGGTTCTGTGTGGTGAGGTCCCTGGCCAAGTGTACATATATTTTCCAAAATCTGCTTTCTTACGATGAAGATGACAGGTCTGTCTCTCAAGCCTAGGAAGCTAGCAAGATTCACCAATTTACACCCATTGGGCCCTTGAGCAAGGCCCTTAACCCAAACTGCTCAGTTGTATATAATAAGATAAAATGTAAGTCTCTCTGGATAAGGGAGTCTTCCAAATGCAGTAAATGTAAAAATCTATTTCCATCTTGCATCAAAGTCTTTAGTTGTCCAAAATTCAGCTGCACAGTTCCTGATTAACACCAAAAATAGAGAAAACTTTTTTTTTTCTTGGCCTCCTTTCAAGGTCAGTTATAAGTTTAAAAATGGCCAGGACTTTTCTTGTAACAGTTCTGAGACTGTAGAATAGCTTACTATCTGTAGAATCAGGTCTCTTTTTGTCCTGTGTTTTATCTGTGCTTTTGTCTTTTAATGTTTTCATATCTCAATTGATGTAAAGTTGAATTTTTTTTCTTCCTCTGTTATTTTATTCGATTTTTGTCTTTTATTAAATTTGTAGATTACATTAAACCAAAATGTCGCCCTCTCATGTCTTATTGTTTTGCCATTTGTGTCAACTTGTAATGTTTAAAGGTTTATAGGGATGTGCTATAAAACACAGTTGGAGTTTTATTTAAACATTGGTAAAGGTTATGGTAAATATTAAAGATTAAACAAACAAAATGAATTTATGTAAATTTACAGAAATCTGCAACTTATATATATATTTTTTTATAGAAGTTGAGATTTAAGGGCCTTGATCAGGGGCCCAACAGTGGCAGATTGGTGGAACTGGGATTTGAACTCATGACATTCTGATCTTAACCACATAAGATCCACTCAAGACCTTAACCACTAGGCTGCCACATCCTGTAGTAAGGTATTATTTATTAGATATTAGATGTTGAATATAAAGGTAACTAAAGGGGAAGATCTAAGGGAGAGAGAGAGAGAGAGAGAGAGAGAGAGAGAGAGAGAGAGAGAGAGAGAGAGAGAGAGAGAGAGAGAGAGAGAGAAATTATAGTGAATATCCTAAGCTAAGCACACTGTTGAGAGATTATTATGAAGGCCTGAAAACAGATACACTTTCACCATCAATCAATAATAAGTGTGAAATAATGGGCATTTCCTTTCTACACACACACACACACACACACACACACACACACACACACACACACACACACACACACACACACAGTTTCTCATTCATAGTCTCACCAATCTAATGAGTTGTGTTTCTACTATAAGGGTAACAGTGTACACAGCAAGATCTGCCATTATAAAAAAAAGGGCCTTTAATCCTGTGTACTGCTATCTGCATTATAGGATTAATGTTGTGGTGTTGCATTGTGGCACAGAGTAAACTCCTTTCTCAGTCAATTCACATCATGCATCATCAGGATTTAAAACTTTGGAATCTTAAAGAGATCAGATGATCAGTATGTGTGTAAACATTTCAATTATTCATTCAAGTTTTTTCACTGAACCTCATTCCTACAGCCGTGTTTTTTTTTTTCCTCAAAGCATTTTATTTCCAGGAATCCTCAACAAAAAAAGGCAATTATTTAACACCAATATGATGATTTCATTAACTTTTATGCCATTACACATTAGCTTTTATGCCAAAAAGTGTAATTTATTCATTTCAAGCTGTTATTAAGCCAATTAAGCTGTATCATTTTGTTCCTTTTTCATTATCTGTGTTGTTTTTTTAGGAAATAAGAGACAACAGTAATAAACACACACACACACACACACACACACACACACACACACACACACACACACTTACATTAAGTGTTCATTCCAGTATTTTTGCACATGTTCTATAGCATATACAGGATGTACTCTGGTCAGCACTGCTTTTGTGCTTTGTCTTTTGTGTAAAGTTTTTTGTGTAACGTCTTTTAGTGTTTTGTATCGTACTGTTTGCACCTAGTCGCACAAGCGCACTTTATGTATCTAGGACTAACTTACTGTACTTAAGTCCTTAACTCTGTGATGTTCTATGTAGCACCCTGGTCCTGGAGAAACATTGTCTCATTTCACTGTGTACTGCATCAGCTATATAAGGTTTAAATGACAGTAAAATAAAAATCTTTGGCCGCTTATTTACGTTTACGTTATAAAAAATGTTAAAATGTTAAAATGTTTTCATTCCTAAGGTTAAAGATCTGATTTTTCTTTCAGCAAACAAGCTAAATAACTAATAACTAACTAATAACTAACAAAATCACTAAATAACACAATTTTATTTAGTTTATTCTTTTACTCTTATTCTTATTCTTTTATTCTTTATTTTATTCCTACCTGTGTTGTAACTTACATAGTTTGCTTTCATTTTAAACACTTTGCCGTGTCCTTGCTAGCTTATCTTACACATGCAGTGATTAATTACCTGTATTCATCAAATGTAATTGCAGATTGCAGGGATCCATAAATCACAGAACTGTCTTATTATTTCTTATCTTCCCCCGATAATACGCTGATCAGATGATCATCCATTCATTTTTTAAGGAAGTGTGGCTTAAAGAATAGATTACCATCTTCTTCAAAATAACCAATAAGTCATTTACATATTTAATTACATTTCAGCTCAGATGAAATAGAGAGCTAAAAGAGGGAGAGGGAAAAAAATGTGTGTGTGTGTGTGTGTGTGTGTGTGTGTGTGTGTGTGTGTGTGTGTGTGTGTGTGTGTGTGTGTGTGTGTGTGCAGTCATATTAAAACTCATATGTTGTATATTTGTAATTTATAATAGTGATATTCATGAACAAAATGTAAATGTGTTTTTTTTTTCAACAACAGAGCCTTTAAACCACGATTAGTATCCACAATACCACATTAAATATCAGAAAAATGTAAAAAAAATCTTCTCTAAAATAATCAGAATCCGAATCAGAATCAGCTTTATTGCCAGGCATGTTTTCACATGCGAGGAATTTGTTTTAGTGACATAATCTCCACAGTGTAACAGAATGACATATGTAGTATAGCTTAAATTGTATATTGTATGTACACATATACAGGTGTGAAATGTGCAGTTAAAATAAACATATGAAATATACATATGCAAATAAGTATATAATATATACAATTTGTATGTACACATGTGCAATTGTGAAATGTGCAGTTGAAGTAAACATAACCATTCAGACAATATGTATGCATTTATGTACAGAGTGCAAGTATGAAATGTGCAAATTGAGGTATACAGGTATACATAGATCAAATATTATGTGTTGTGTGTTCCATGGTGTTAATTGTTCATTCATCAGGTGGATTGCTTGAGGGAAGAAACTGTTCCTACGTCTGGTCGTTCTGGAGCTCGGGGCTCTGTAGCGCCGACCAGATGGCAACAGTCAAATAATGTCTAATAATGTCTATATGTCTAAATGTTTAATTTATATATATATATATATATATATATATATATATATATATATATATATATATATATATATATATATATATATAAGTGGAACCAGACCTAGGAAATCAAAGATCATTATCAAACTCATACTTGATAAAGACTTAATAGGACTTAAAATCAGTTATAATAGTTATAAGACTCTCTAATTGGACACCACTCATAACCTACATAAAGTAATTCACTTCACATAGCACTAGCACTATTTACAAACCCACACGACTGAATCACACATGCACACACATAACTATTTAAATATCGTAAAGTGCCTACATTCATTACATGTAGTATTATACATTTCTAAGCTATTTCTTTCTTTATTTATTTCCTTTTTGAGTTTCTTTCCTTTTTGAGTCTTTCTGTACTGTATATCTGTCTTTTCTCCCTCATCCATGTATCACATCTATTAAAAAAAAAAAAAAAGTTAAATGGCTGCTGGTAGTATTTTATTATATTTAGCCTAATATCAGGTAATATCAACTAAACCTGGACGATGTATTTAGTGCTGTGCTCATTTTCCCCATCACATTCTTTTAATTGGCTTCAAAAATCGAGAAAGTTTCTAAAAAGTGTTAAATTCTGTTAATTAAAACATTACAATCTGTCACATTTTAGGGAATATTCATTTATTTACTCATTCATTTGTTTATTTACAGAATATGGAGTCGCTTGTTTTAATCATGTAACCTGGGTTACGGTTATATTTAATCATTTGTGCACTGAAGCATTAAATATGTGTATGTGTACTCACTCCTTGGGAAGACAGAAACCATCTGGACACAATTTCTGTGCCGGTTAATTTTCAGAGGAGGTCAAGGGTTCACACAGCACCTTTTCATAAACACCTGAATGCTTTCCAAACAGCATGGTAGAACGTTTAGGAGTCAGCTAAACAATAGAGACTTATTTATTTATTTTTTATCTTCTTTGCATTTCAACATCCACTAAAGTGGAGTGTCTTGGTATATCTCCAGGCTTGATATCTGTGTATTCCTAATGTAAACAATAGAAACACTTCATTCTTCTTTCCATTTCTTGTTCAGAATATATTCAGATTTGTTTTATATTCCATACGTACAGAGCATGATCAATTTTGCAATCTCTCAAAATGTGCTTACAGTATGTTCATGTTTTGCCATTTCTGTCTTCACAAAATAATACCATGCATTTTTTTTATTAAGTAATGCAAATCATATATTTTAAGTCAGTTTAAACAAACAATTTCTTAACTGCCCATGAGTCTGATATAACATGATTCAGGATGTTGGCTTACATTGTGAGATGTTTGCTTTTTCCTCTGTTGGGATAAATTTACACAGACTTTTAGTGGTTGAAGATAACACCTTCAGATTTGAGATCATTACAAACAAGCACTTGGTGAGTCTCGGAGCACAACAATGGGTTTGAAGAGAGAAACATTTGTTTTGTTTGTTTTTTTTTGTTTTTTTTTTTGTTTTTGGAACTTTTCTGTACATTTATTGCCCCAGTAAATTAAGGGTAAACAGAATCTCTTATGAAATACCATGAACTATTAACCACAACTGTGGACTGTGACATAAAGACATTAAATTCTAGAAATGGGATCTCCAAAACATGTGGAAATTCCATTTTTTTGGCCTCTGGTAAAAAAGAGAAAAATATTTCTACTACTTTTGATCCACATTTGCTTTTCTATTTGTGATAACAGATTGTCTCCTATAATGTATGGACATGAATTAACCCCATCATGGATATTGGTTATGATTCTTAGATTCACCCAAATAATGCAAAGATTGAGATCTCACACTTACTGCTTTAACTCCATCCTATCTGTCCCTCCCGCAGATACAAACAAGGTGGTACTCTTTGCAAATACGCAGCTTGGTGAATACGGTGGCTCCCAGTAGGAGTTCAAATGCTGTTGATATGAGAACCATTATTGCATTGAGGCCCCAGTAGTCAATGAATGGGTGGAGCGACTTGTCCTTCTTTTCAACAAAGAAAACCCCTGAGCTAGACAGGCGGGAACGGCAGACAGGTCATAAGGCAGGTTATCAGGTGCAAGTCAAGTCAAGTCAAGTCAAGAAGCCTTTATTGCCATTTTAGCCATATATACCCGATGCAGTACACAGTGAAATAAAACAACATTTTTCCAGGACCATGGTGATACAAACATTGATATAAAGCTACATAAAACAAAACATAAAACAATACAGAGATAAGGACTTAAGTCCTAGCCACATAAAGTGCAACATGTGCAACCTAGTGCAACAGTACAAAACAAGGACAGTGCAAATAGACAATACAAAACACTACAAGACAATACACAACACACACAAAAAAGTGCTTACCAGTGTGCAAAGACAGCAATTGATTGAATGATTGATTTGTACTGTACAGTCCAGTGTAGTTCACACAGTTGGGTTTGAGTTTGTGTTTGGTACAGTTCAGTTCTGTTTGTTGAGGAGTCTGATGGCTTGAGGGAAGAGAATATTGCACAGACTGTTTGTGAGGGCCTGGATACTACAGTACTTTTTGGCAAAAGATTGAAAAGTGTCTGTGAGGGGTACCGCAGCAGGGGTAAGAGATGGTAAGACAGAGTTCAGGCAGTGGGTGAAGCAGTTGGAATTGAAGCAATTGGACTAGTTGACAAGGGGGATGTGCTTGTAGAGCCAGGGAAACCAAACATGAACGGGGTTCCTACTACCGGTAGGCAGATACATTACTGATACTGTTCTCCCACAGTAATGAGGAGAGGTTTGGTCTGATTGAGCTTCCAATGAAAAATTGAGCATCCACCCAATGCCTGAACCTAGAGGGCAGAAGGGTAGACTAGGGGTTGGGACGCCAGGTAATGTTGGGGAATTCTCTCGGTGCACCACTTGTTGAGTTGGCGGTCGATTTCGCTGGTGAGTCAGAAGTCCACTGCAAACTCAGAAACAGAATGACTGCCCTGGGACATCTCAAACAAGGTATGTGTGGCTTTTGAGCTTGGGGATGGTTGAATATAAGATCTTCTGCAGTCATAGGAAGCATAGAGCAGAGATTGACACTTCCACTCAGCAGTTGCTCACATTTTAGCCTTGACTGATAGCAGAGATATACAGTAACATAGGCCACCTTCAAGCACTCAGTGGTGAACAAGGCATGCTAGAGCTCAAACAGACACAAATCAGTGTCACAAACAGCCCAGTAAACAAGGCACAGGTGAATGGTGTTATTCAGAACAGGCAGGTATCAAAGTCATAAATCATCAAGTAATCCAAAACCCAGGCAAATGGGGCAATGCAAAGCAGACAGAAATCCAAGTCATAATCAGTCCAATAATACTAATTCCAGTAAAAAGCGCACCACAGGGCAGGCAAGAACAACAACAGAGAAATATGTTGGGTCAAACCAGGCAGGCGTACCGTAGAGCATGCGGGAGTCAGCGTCAGAAATAGGCAAAGTCACAGCAGGCAGACAGAACAAAGGTGGGATGACTAGACAGGAGCACAAAGCAGACTGAAAAGACTGTCTGGAAAGGACAAAGTGTAGTGTGCTTATATAGTGCCATGAGGTACAAAATGGTGGCTGCCCTAGAATTGACGTTGTGAAACTGGAAGTGCGTGCCATGCGTGCTGACACATAATTGTAAATAAAAGAGCACCACACACACACACACACACACACACACACACACACACACACACACACACACACACACACACACACACAGCTTTCTGTTTGTTTCCCAAGGGTACTTTGATGGTCATTTCTAGTTTACAAAGTCAGCGATAATGAGTTTCAATCAATATTATAGCACATCTTCACCACTTCACCACTCACCACAAAAACAGCTTTATTCCAAAGGACATTAGGACTCTCAACGGCCAAGAATAACGATCCTCTCTACGCCATCCTCTCTGCTATCATGTCTCACTTTATTATCTAATTTCTAATTGAAAAGCACACATGATTTGTGGCTAACTCGAATCCACAAACAAATAACAATTTGAAGTTAACAAGTTTGACGTTGGCAGAGAAAAGTTGGCTAGTTTGTAGTTCTACTGGCATTGAGTCTCTTAGTCTCTGAGTCTCTGAAAGTTTAAAGCAGAAAACATGATCATGTCATGATAATAATAACACACACTATATAGTACAGTATACCATATATTGCATATAGTATACAGTATACCACTTGCTGTGAAATATGAATCTTGTCTTTACTCTTAGAATGTATATAGAAATTCTCTGAATGAATTAAATGAACTAAATGGATGAAAGAATAGAAATAAAAAGTAGATAATAAATTGTGATGGCAATATGGTTACATGCTTCCTGTAGTAGCATGATGTGCAATTATGTTTTATGTAGTAATACATGTAAGGGAAGTGGTAGCTCAGGGTTTATGGTATTTGATTGGACGGTCATGGGTTCAAGTCTCAGGTCTGTGAAGCTGCTGCTCATGGACCCCTGTGCAAAGCCCTTTACCATCAATTGCTCAGCTGTAGGAAAGAGATAAATGTACGCCACTCTGCATAAGGGTGTCTGTTAAAAGCTCTAAATATAATAATAAGATGAACTTAAAAAGATGAAAGATACAATATTATGATACATACTGTATAATACAGCATATGGTGTTGATATGACATGAGAAAATCATATGAATCTAGGTTTATATGATGAAATAAAAGGAGTAAAAAGAGTCGTTTGGTGTATGAACACAGTACGAAACTAAAAATCTCTCCTCAGTGTCTCCAGTTTACAGTTTAAGAGCTGAAAGCAGCTTGACTCCTGAATCCTACAGTACATTGCCACTCAGATGGAGCTCTCGCAGATTGGATGAGCTGGACCTGAGAATTGAGGACAGAACCATGCTGTTTTTCTCTGTGAGATGATGACTGCATATGATGAAAAAGAAGTTGCAATATATAAAAAGGCAACATAAGATAATGATTAATAAACAGTTGTATGATCCCCAGGTCTTTATTCTAACCTCCTTGTTTCTGCTTCGTCCAACCTTATTTTCAGTGTTTGGGGTAAATCTGGGTATAAAGTGTGTTGTTTACTAATAAAACCCCACCCAAATAAAAAATATTCTGTTTTTCCACATGAAGACTATAGCTAATACTAAAAAAAAAAAAAAAAACATTTCTTTGACATGTTTAGATTTTTAATTTTGTGTAAATGACTGTATGTTTTATTGGAAAACATGGCATCATTTTTTTCCCCAATGTGCAGTTTTGTTTAGAAATTGAAAATGCCATCTGTTGAAAAAATGGAGCCACAATTTGTGAAGTCTATATGGCTCTATCAATCAACAGACTATTTTAGTGATGGACAGTATGAAAGTGACGTGATATACGGCTCAGTATGGTGAACCATACTCAGAATTCGTTCTCTGCATTTGACCCATCCAGAGTGAACACACACACAGCAGTGAACACACACACTGTGAACACACACCCGGAGCATTGGGCAGCCATTTATGCTGCGGCGCCCGGGGAGCAGTCGGGGGGTTTCGTGCCTTGCTCAAGGGCACCTCAGTCATGGCCATCCCGAGACTCGAACCCACAACCTTAGGATTACAAGTCAGACTCTCTAACCATTAGGCCACAACTTGCCCAGTATGTAAGCATGAACACAATTACCTGAATATGCAACTTCAATATGCAAAATGCTAAACTGCAATCATTTGTATTCATTATTCAGAAAAGATTTTAGAGCTGAGTGATGACTGACTGAGCTTCCGCTTGTTAGCATTTTAATCAAATTTACTTGCATATAAATAGCTATGGAACCAATTAAAAATATGATAAAAAGCAGTCACGATTTACACTCAATACAAACAATTTATTAAAAAAAAATTATAATAAATAAATCATCTGTCTTGTCAGCTCTTTGTCCATTCCATTTTAATAACCAAATGTCATGCAGTATAAAAAGCATTAAGTAAAAATATCAGGGGGAAAACAAGGTTAAGTAAACTATTAATAATTTACTAAGTCAATTGTTAATGGAGATGTGAATTAAACAGGAAATGAACTTGCGAGCTAAAATGAACAAGCGCTTAATTACTAAGCAGAAATCGACCTTATTAAAGACATGAATATAAGACACTAGCTATTTATTGTGCCCTGAAAGCCTTTTTAACCATTTTATGTCTTCGGCATAAAACAATGAATGATAGAAAGACTAAAATAATAGTTAGGAGGTATTTATAGGATTAAAATTGTACTGCAGTCTGGCATTATAGAATATATGCTTTATGTCTGAAGCCCCATTGCAGTGTCCACTCCTATATATACAGTCGTTGTTTTAAATCAATATGGGTTTGTCTCCTTTTATCACAATAGTATCCAAAACTAAATGTGGAAATTTTCAGAGCTTGTTTAGATACATTATTTTGATACATTAAACATTGAACAATTTAGGATCTTCAGACTTGAAAGTGGGAAGAAAATTATTTTTCAGCATGTTTGCCAATGAGGAGTTCAGTGGATCTTAATTGTATGCTGATTTTTACCTTATAGTATTGTTAGGGAAAAAAAATATTCTTTCCTTTGTCAGTATGCATTATTCATCACATCTCTCAAACCACATCTTTCTACTCAAGAGAATTCTCTTCTCAAGAAAACTCTTGAGAGGTGTGAACTACATGTAATTTGCATAATCAACATTAAATAGGAGAATAACACAACTATAAATAAATATAACTTTCCCTGTATGAACATTAAGATAACGTATTCACTTAATTCAGCAAACTTTACATTTTAACCCTGAAGGCACTAAATATTTCATGGATAATCTGTTATCTGTTCTGGTTGCCCATATGTAATAAATTATTCAAGCACCTGTTTAAAATAACACAGAAATCCAATGTGTGAAATTGTAATTATGTTAGTTGTAAATAGCTTTAAGCATATTGCCCTTTAATAAATAAATATCAGTCTTAAAAGGTGTCAGAATTTTGTTGAATAGGGTAACTAATGAAAAGTGTTGAATAACATAAAATAACGTTGTACTACAGTTTATATGATTAGACATAGACACTACTCACACAGATGTTGGTGTAACATTTACTCAATTTAAAAGGCAAATAGTTCCAATTAAGACAATGACTACGAAGTCCCTTCCATTATTCAGGAATGTTTGGACTTCCTGCACTAGAATTTGTTCATTCAGTGTATTTAAAATGTAGACCAAACTCTCAGTCTCTTCCTCATTGTCATAATAGTAGCTTCCAATCTGTGGCAGGAGAACTTTTGAGAAACAGGTTGGAAGTCCTAAGAAAGGCTTAGAAGGAAATCAGAAAGGTTCAGATGTTCGTTCTTTGTCAATTGCACTTTTGTCCAAAACCTTTGCTCTTCCAAAACATTTATGTTTTTCAGGATAAAGGAAAGAAAATAATTTCAAGACTTTCATACAAGAATTTTCAGAATTTTAAACAAAGCTGTAATTTGTATGAGGCAGAAACAAACCTTCTTTGTGTATGACACCATTGATGCAGTTACAGAGTCAGTGCTTACATTATTATTATTATTATTATTCATTCATTTTCTACCGCTTTATCCGAACTTCTCGGGTCACGGGGAGCCTGTGCCTATCTCAGGCGTCATCGGGCATCAAGGCAGGATACACCCTGGACGGAGTGCCAACCCATCGCAGGGCACACACACACTCTCATTCACTCACGCATTCACACACTACGGACAATTTTCCAGAGATGCCAATTAACCTACCATGCATGTCTTTGGACTGGGGGAGGAAACCGGAGTACCCGGAGGAAACCCCCGAGGCACGGGGAGAACATGCAAACTCCGCACACACAAGGCGGAGGCGGGAATCGAACCCCGACCCTGGAGGTGTGAGGCGAACATGCTACCCACTAAGCCACCGTGCCCCCTTATTATTATTATTATTATTATTATTATTATTATTATTATTATTATTATTATTATTATTATTATTATTATTATTATTATTATTATCATCATTATTATCTGCTCCATGCAGACTCTCCAATGATGTCCCACAGGGCTCAGTACTTTGTCCTCTCCTTTTCACCCTGTATACTTACTCTCTTGGTGAAGTTATTTCCTAAAATGGGTGATTCATCCTCAGGTTGAGATCTTGCAATATCCCTGCACAACAATCTGATCTCCCCTTCGGTCACAGCTAGCAACCTTGGGGTAACCATGGATAATCAACTGTCCTTTTCCTCACATGTTGCTAATGTGACACTTTCATTTCGGTTTTTTATCAACATAAGAAGGATTTTGCTATTTTTGCCCACACAGGCTGCCCAGGTACTTATTCAGACTCTTGTCACTTTAAGACTGGACTACTGCAACTCACTGCTGCAGGTCTACCTATGAAGGCAATTCGTCCTCTGCGAATGTTCCAAAATGCTGCTGCACAACTAGTTTTCAACCTGCCTAAATTCTCACATATGACCGAACTGCTGTGCTCCTCCATTAGCTTTCGGTAGCTGCACACATCAAATTCAAAACAACGATACTTACCTACAAAGCCAAATATGGACCAGCTCCCTATTACCTCAAAGCTCTTATCACTCCTCGCACTGCACCTTGCTCCCTTAGATCTACAGCATTGCTCAACTGGTCCCACCATCTCTCAGGGTAAGAGGTAGGTATACTATTCTGTGTTCTGGCATCGAAGTGGTGGAATGGATTTACCTAGATGTCTGAACAGCTGTCACTGGCTAGCTTCAAAAGATGGGTGAAGACCTACCTCGTTCTGGAACTAGCACTTTTTCCCTTGATTGTTATGTGTATGTTAAAAAAAAAACCTGAACAGTTTTAGATTGATGGTATCTTAAGTCTGTAACCCAGTAAACTAGTCTTAATGTATTAACTGATACAGACTTAAAACCAATTTTGTGCTTCGCTCTGAATAAGTCTACCAAATGGCGTAAATGTAAAATGATTACATTTTTGCCATGTCCTTGGCAGAGGATTTTCCTTCTGTTAATTCCTTCCGCTTGTTTCTTTAGTTAATTTGGACTCTCTTTGGACTTTCCTAGAAAGGGTTTATCTTTCTAATACAAATCTTCTCTTAACATGTGTTTTCAGTGGCTCTCAAATTGCAACAACTAGGGATGTTGTGACATGCAACAAAACCTACAACCAGAAAGCTATTTAAACTTTACCTAAAGATTGGGCTATTACATTATGTTAATGGAATAACAGGAGAACTTGCTTGTTCTTAACAGGAGTAACACTGGTACTGTAATTGCTATAAGCTGATAAGCCATTCTAAGCTTGCAGCCAAAAAACATAATATTGGTCCAGTCCTGAAAAACACACTCTCTCCAAATGGCAAAATAAGCAATATCCTCCAATAAAAGAAGATAAGACAAGCTGCATTTAGTTGTATACCAAAACAGTTAGCCTTTTGATCAATGTAGCAGCCTTACCGTTATGTAAAGTGCTCTTTCGTTGGGATGGAATTCAGATGAATATGCAGTAGTTGTGATTTTGTCTCCTGGCGGTATGCTCACATTGTCATGGCCAGGCTTTGATTTCTTGCCAAGGAGCTAATCCAGCCACTCTTGAGATAGCTCTCTGTGCCGATCCCAAGTCTGGATAAAATTGGGGAGTTGTGTCAGGAACAACATCTGTTGTAAAACCTGTACCAAATCAAATATGTGGACCAGATGATCCGATGTGGTGACCCTGAACAGGAAGCAGCCAAAAGAACAACATCTTACACAACACAATAGTTTGTGATTTAATTCAACTGCTGACTGATGTGAGGATCCTGAGGCATGTCGAGATGTACCAGCTCTAGTTGGATTCTGCTTCGTGAGGATTCAGGCATTCAAAGAGAAGATGCCAACTACATGTGATCTTTGAGGACAAAAACCTCCTAATCATTACACAATTGTCAGACTGTACTGTATATGACTGTAGAAAGGACATTATTCACTATAACACTTTCTGGTATTTATAAGAGTTTATAATCACACACTCCAGTGTGATTCTCTTTTAAATATGGTTCCTCTAAAGGTTTCTTCCTCTTCCATCTAAGGGAGTTTTTTCCTCACTACATTCACCTCAGGCTTGTTCATTGGGGATACATACAAACACATTTAAATATAAGTCTAATATTAATCTCACATTTTTTTAATAATATTAATCTTTGTATAATACACATTTTGTACTATATTTCTTATGATTATGTCCACTAATTTATTTTGTCTGCAGAAATGGAACTGCAATAATAGGATGACTTACTAGATAGGACTTGCTGAAGTGTAACCTTTTGAAGTGATGTGTGATGTAACATGAAAACCACTTCTCCACGTTAACGTCCTTTCACCAACATTTTATGTGAAATATCCCACCTGCTGTGTTTAGTACATAGCAATGTTCTGACCCATTTACCCAGAACAGATCTTTGTGAGATTTTATTGCAACTGTAATATCTGTTTTAAAAATCTTCCTGGTATTTCCTTTATTTAAGAAATTAGAGTATTTACATCAATATTACTTAGTTTAATTTGTATCAAGAGTCATTCATTCATTCATTCAATTCATTCATTCATTCATTCATTCATTCATTCATTCATTCATTCATTCATTTTCTACCGCTTATCTTCTCGGGTCATGGGGAGCCTGTAATGAATCTATATGAAACAGCATGAAATTGCAACATGGATTTTGTTTTTGGTTCAATGCTTTATTATGTATTTATTATAAGATACATAAGTTGGTAAAGTATATATTAATGCAAAATAATAACATTTGTTGTTCACATTACTGTCATCAGATTATTTGTGTGTGTGTGTTTGTGTGTGTGTGTGTGTGTGTGTGTGTGTGTGTGCGTAAAAGTTGTTAATCTTGGGATCATCGTGATAACTCAATGCCATGTAAATATAAAAAAAAAGTCTTCAGCTGTCACTTTCCTCCCTGCACATAATCTCTGGCCACCTCGATTTGATCTTTTCTGGAGCTCAAGTCTCATTTGAGTCTTAAATAACATTTAAGTCAAATTGGAACTGACAGCACTCTTCACTGATAGTAGCAACACCATTATAAATCCCTTGCTAAATTTTTTCCCAAATGATTTCTTAAGCACTAAAGGACATCTGAGACACAACAAGACTCGACAAAGCCGGCGGTCAATCTTCATTAAAGGTTCCATATTAGTAATAATATAGAACAACATCCATTTACTCTAGTGCAATCTTTGACCAATTGCGTATGTCTAAAACGTTCACATCAATCTTTATTTTTTCTTTCCTTTTATCCTATATATTTCTGACTTTAAGACCAGTGCTAAATTGTCTGTGCAGTTCCTTGTTGTTAAAGTGGATTATCACAAATAATTAGATTTTTCTGAAACAACTGAAAAAGAATTATTTTTTAAACCATGTCCATTTTTGTATAGCAAGTCCTTGTGAATGAGATGCTCCAATAGATAGATGCCATCACAACTGCCACTAACTTTAGAGAATTCGACACCATCGTCTCACAATTGTTCGTAATAGTTTGCTCTTAAAATTGTTAGGATCTTAAAGAGACACTAAGAAGACTATACTTACTTATCAAAAAATAAAATAAGATTTGTTCTTGCACTTGAATATTGATTACTGAATATTTAGAAATCCTGTTTCATTGATTATACTAAAAGTGCATAGCTTGAATAAATAACACAATAACTTAAAAATTGAGTTCTGACTCCATGAGAAGTGAAATGTGGTAGGGATTCGTCTGTTCATAGAGCTGCACATATTTTATTACTCAGTGTGATGACAGACTACAGCACAGCTGCTAACCTTCTTATAGGAAATGGGTAGCAAAGACAATATAAGTGCATGTACTGTCCAGCTTTTTGCCCTGGCAAACCATACTTTTTTGATGGTCTGTCAGCAGGGAAGTCCTACAGCGTGCTGGAGACCTGCATGTGTTTTTGTAATGGTGGCTGTTCCTGCTGATACTGTCGTGACCTGCCACCAAAATGAAGTTTTATGTACCGAACTGAATTTCATTTGTAAACATGAAATACTATTGCAGATTACAGAACTCATACAGCTTTTAAAGTTCCAATGTTTTGTAAAATTACCTGGGTTTACACTTTTATTTCACCTTGTTACTTATCAGCCCAAAACGACCACAACGTAATCTCTTGCAATAAACACAGTCAGGTCGATGTGTATGTGTTTATAGCTTAGGTGTTGGATTGCATAGGCCATTCAATTCCACTGTAAAAACGTGAAGGTAAAATATGGAGAGAGAAGCGCAATAAGCGAGAGAGATAAATACATAAGTAAATAAGCAATAATAACAACAAGAAAAAAACAACAATACTATAATAATAATAATAATAATAATAATAATAATAATAATAATAATAATAATAATAATAATAATAATAATAATGCATATCTTAAGTAAATCAGTAAATTGTGCTGTTTTGTGCTAAAAATATAATTTTTTATTTAGGTTCATATTTATATATTGTTTGTTTACTTTCTGGAAAAGTGGATGTGACACTAGATGATGATGTCTGAGGAACTGTCCCACAGTGAGGACCTGACTAGAGTAAAGCCACTTCATAGACTATAAAGATACTCAATGCATCTTCTCTAATGTTGGTAGTTCATGGTAGTTTAGCTAGATTTGGTAATTTAACTCTATAAAAAGAAAGGTTGGCTATACTCCATGTGTATGTCTGAATTTAATTTAATTGAATGTTACGTTTACTTACCCAGGAGGTAAAGTGTTGGTGAAATTAAGAGAGAATTCCAATAATTAATTCCTTTCATCATATTCATATATAGTTTCATATGCCATATATTCTTTTCAAATATAGATGCATTTATGTCTCTATCAACAGATTTATCTCATTTGTTGTAAATTAAATCCTTCAGAAAATATGATAATTGACTTGTGACCAAAATTTTGACAATGAGCAGTGGGGCTTTCTTTTCTCATTACATAAAACAGATATTATTTGAGCTTGCAAGGATCTTTATTTTCACTTGACATATGTATCCATGAGGTGGCTGCATGCTGAGCTAAGATAAGAGTTACATGGCAGCACTTTATTCTGCTCAGGTTTGTCTGTTTTTCTAGATTCTGCATCTGCTTTCCCCCACATATCTTGGATGTAAATGTTCCATTCATGAATTGCAATTAATCCACCTAATAAAAGATATGTGTAGTGCAGTAGGCTATGGTATTCCAAATGAGTAGTTTGCACCATAATTACAGAAACAAGGCGAACAATATTTGTTATTTTCTAACTATACAATATATGACAATATACGGTACCTATAGTACAGTATCCTGCCTTGATGCCCGATGGCCCTGAGATAGGCACTGGCTCCCCGTGACCTAAGAAGTTCAGATAAGCGGTAGAAAATGAATGAATGAATGAATGAAAATGTCTTTCTTTTAAGTCAAGTCATGTCAAGTCAAGTCAAGAAGCTTTTATTGTTATTTCAAACATATATAGCTGTTGCAGTACACAGGGAAATGAGACAATGTTTCTCTAGGACCAGAGTGCTACATAAAACAAAGATATAGCTAAGGACTTGGTACTGTAAGTTAGTCCTAGATACATAAAGTGCATCTGTGCAACCTGGTGCAAACAGTGCAGGACAAGACAAAAAGAGAGTGCAGGACAAAAGACAGTGCAAAGAAAAAACACAAGACAATACACTAAAGACAATACATAAAGGACAATACACAAAAACAGAGCTGAGCAGTGTAAATACTGTATGTTCAATCAATATTACATGTGCAGAAATACTGGAATGCACACAGTATTATAGCAGCAGTTACCTGAGATATTGTAAAGTATTGAGCAAAATAGCAATCAACTGAAATGTGAGACAGCATGTGCAAAGAGCAAAAACAGTGTGCAAAACAGCATGTAAACAGTTTGATGGACATATAGTGGAAGATTGCATTTGGTGTACGTCTGTGCAGTCCGTGTGTGTGTGTGTGTGTATGTGTTTGTGTGTGTTGTGCTCAGTACAGTTCAGTTATTACCGGGTCTGATGGCTTGTGGACAGAAACTGTTACACAGTCTGGTTGGGAGGGCCTGAATGCTCCGGTAGCTTTTTCCAGATGGCAGAAGAGTAAAGAGTGTGTGTGAGGGGTGTGTGGTGGTGCTCGAGATGCTGTTCCTGATCCAGACTGACTGCGTTCTCCCAGTCAGGAAGTCCAGGATCCAGTTGCAGAGGGAGGTGTTCAGTCCCAGCAGGTGCAGCTTCTCAATCAGGTGCTGAGGGATGATTGTGCCAGTTGCTGAACTAAACCCTATGAACAGCATTCGTACTTAAGTGTCTTTATTGTCTAGGTGGGTGAGAGCTAAATGAAGGGCCGTGGCAATGGCATCGTCCGTGGAGCGGTTTGCACGATATGCAAACTGTAGGGGGTCCAATGAGGGTGGTAACTGGGTCTTGATGTGCCTCATGATGAGCTTCTCAAAGCACTTCATAACAATGGGTGTGAGTGCAATGGGACAATAGTCACTGAGGCAGGACACTGGAGACTTATTTGACATGGACAAATGTGGTTGTCTTGAGGAACAACAGCACTGTGCAAGGAAATGTTAAAGATGTCAGTGAAGATATCCAATCGCTATTCTGCACATTGTTTGAGCACCCTGCCAGGAATGTTGTCTGGTCCAGCAGCCGTCCGTGGGTTAACTCTGCATAGAGTTCTCCTCACGTCGGCCGTGGATAGACAGAGTACCTGACCGTTGGGGGAGAGATTGTCTTCCTTGCAGCTACATTGTTGACCACCTCAAACCAAGCATAGAAGTCATTTAGCACATCTGGGAGGGAGACATCACTTTTACATGCAGGTGAAGGTGTCTTGTAGTTCGTGATTGCCTGCATGCCCTGCCACATGCGCTGGGTGTCTCTGCTGTCCTGGAAGTGGCTGTGGATTGTCTGGGCATGTGTACGCTTTGCTTCTCTGATAGCTCGGGACAGTTTGGCCTTTGCTGTTCTTAGGGTCGCCCTGTCAGTGCACTCAAAGCAGTCCTGAAGAGCAGAGGTGGCTCCTGCTGACCAGCTTTTCACCTGCTTCAGAACCAGTTTACAGCATCTGACAAGTGGTGTTCATGTTGGATATAGCATAACAGAGATGTGGTCTAAGTAGCCGAGGTAGGGGTGGGGCTCCGCACAATACGGGCCAGGAATTTTTGTGTAAACAAGATCCATCATGTTTTCCGCTTTTGTTGCAAAGTCCACACTCTCACTCTCACTCACTCATTTTCTACCGCTTATCCAAACTACCTCGGGTCACGGGGAGCCTGTGCCTATCTCAGGTGTCATCGGGCATCAAGGCAGGATACACCCTGGATGGAGTGCCAAACCATCGAAGGGCACACACACACACTCTCATTCGCAAAGTCCACATACTGATGGAACTTAGGGAGCACTGATTTAAGATTTGCATCTCTGTTGCTGAGCCACGTCTCTGTGAAAACAGACACATCAGTTTCTAAACTCTTGCGGTGTAGTGCGTTCGAGTCGGATGTAGTCGTTTATTGTCCAGGGAGCAAACATTGGAAAGTAGAATGGATGGGGAAGCTGGCAGGCTAGGGGTTTGTTTTTAGCCTAGCACGGACAACCGTCTGCTTACCGAGCTTCAGCTTCCTCGAGCACCGCTTTTGGCATCCCCTCTCCTGGTTCCCGGGATCAGGCGATGCTGATAGTGGCCCCTGCATGGTACTGTCACGCCACCATCTTATATATCTATATTGTAGCGAAGTGCCAGCAATTCGGCAACACAGACAGCACCACTGAGTGCGACTGCAAGGCGGGACAGAGAAAAGGGCAGTAAATCCGGAGGAGCCTCCTCACCCTCCAGGAGTAGGTGAGCTAAAGAGACCAGTGTTCGGAATTTAGGATGCTTCCATGCCGACAGGGACCCCTCACTTGCCAGCCTGAACTGGAGCCCCTCAAGGAGAAGCTGAGTCATACATGACACCTCCTCCCCTAGCTAATATATATTAGAGCAATAGAGCACAAACATAAGTGGTATATTTTGTTTGATTCATTCATTTTCTACCGCTTATCCGAACTTCTCGGGTCACGGGGAGCCTGTGCCTATCTCAGGTGTCATCGGGCATCAAGGCAGGACACACCCTGGACGGAGTGCCAACCCATCGCAGGGAAATATTTCGTTTTAATATTTATTTAATAACAGTCAGTGTAAAGACCAAGTAGAGGTTAATCTCTGTTGGGTAACGTTTACTCTGTGTGTGTGTGTGTGTGTGTGTGTGTGTGTGTGTGTGTGTGTGTGTGTGTGTGTGTGTATAGTTATATAGAAATGTGGGATTATGAGGTATGGTATTTATGTTTAAACCACATGAGCAAACAATATCATTAATAGCTGGAGAGTCTGCAGATTACAGGATAATGTGCTAATAATATAAATTCATATTTTGAGGAGATTAAATTCTGTTGTATTAATATTATTATATTCATATGATTATTTAGCCACAATTTCTGTAGTGTGTAGCCACAACTTAATGTGTTGTGGGGATGTCATATGTAATACTTGGCCTCAAGTTTATTTATTATGTAAAAGGTTTATTTATTTATTTATTTATTTATTCGTTCGTTCGTTCGTTCATTCGTTCATTTATTTATTTATTTATTTATTTGAATGTGACTTCTTTGTCTGTTTATTGTAGCACATTCAGTCTAGACACTGGAATATTCCAAATGTGATGGGTGGTGATTAGTGTCAAATCTGTAAAGCTTCCTTGAGATCAGTCAATCAACTTTAAGCATTGTGTAAAAATCTGACCTTGACCCTTGTGAGCTGTTATGCTAAAGGGTAATATTTAACTTTCCATTAATATCCAAAATCCTACAAAATATTGTAGCTCTGCAGCAAAGCTCATACTTGCATAGGAATTACATCCATGAAACAGTTCAGTCAGTATGATCTCCATTGGTAGCTTAGTAGACAAGTCAGTGAACTTGTGATCAGATGAGCATGAGATCAAATCCCAATCATGGACAGTTGAGCAAGGCATAATAAAATAAAATGCTGAATAAAAAATTAGAAAAACATAAGGTCATCTGGATAAAAGTGTCTACTGAATGCCAAAAATATGTCTCAGTACCGAGAACGCACCAGTTAAAGTAGCAAATGACCAACAACTGGCCTCTTATCAGGATTGCACCTGTTTGCTGGTATTATTTGATCTTGCTTTTGATTCTTTGATACCTAGGTGTGCTTTTACACAGACTAGAAAATATTGTTGGCATTAAGTATAGAAAAGCTGTTTCCTGTTGCTGATGCCTGGTCTATGCTTATAAATATTAAGCTTTTTGCTCCTGTTCTTGGACTACTACTTTTTCTCCTATCAGTGCTACCTCTGGGTACAAATTTTCATAAACAGGGTGATGCCTACACTGTTATGCTGTTGACACTAAACCAACATTGCCAAAATTATACTTCTCCACCAGTTGTCAAATTTATTTCTTTTGTAAATTAATTTTGATAAGATATCATAAATCAACCGACAAGAAATTAAAAAAAAAAGTTATATCACATGCTTGCACACTCCAAATCCCCTGCTATATGCTTCTCAAAATGTCCACAGGAAAAAAGCTTCATATCTGTTCAGCCAGTAACCACCAGAGGGGGAGGAAAAGGAAAGAACATTGTGGATATTGCGAATCCAACAGGGCTCAGCAATGGACTGTAGCAATTTGTTGGGGTGACAACAGCGTTAACTTGTTTTGTCAGAGCAAGAGTATGAATCCCTGAGCAAACAGTGGCCTAAAGATAACAAAGCCAACATCACTCATGCTCAGTGAAGCAGCTGAACTCGGAGGACCCTGAGGGCCTCATCTCTTAGACATTTTTTTCCCTTTCTCTCTCAAACTAATTCACCATTTCCCATCTTGCTGTCAGAGATCATGGCTCTGTCCCAAATGATAGAATTTTTGTCAAGTGCAAAATCTTAAGTTGTGAGACATCACCAGTTTTATAATGCATAATGTAATGTGGTCACCAGTAGCCAATTTAGTTCAACAAAGGATGCAGCCATTGTCCAAATTCTGGCAGTGTCAGAAATTTTGTACAAAATATACACAAAAACTTACTACAAATATGGTAGTGACAATGTCAAAACATTTATTTAATTAACCATGGGACACTCATATTACTTAATGTATAATTATGAGTATACAGATGCTACCACATACAGATGTTAAATGGAAATATAATTCCAATTATTAAGATTTTATTTGTCGCACATACAATCATACACAGTACAACATGTTAAAAAACACTTTTTAAAGAGACAACTGTCCTTGTTATATAAAATTAGAATAGAATTGTTAGAGAAATACTCAAAATTAAATTAAGCTAAAATAGAAATAAGATTGTGAGAAATTATTGTTATAAAATAGATTAAAAAATATATATATGGAAATATTTGGATGTAAAGAGACAAAAAGGAAATGCACGAAAAAAAAGTAGAAATGTATAAAAAATTTTAAATGACAATGAGCTTAAAAAGGAAAAGAAATAGCTGATATATGTAATATTTTCATAAAATAAAAATAAAAATCCTTATTACTTTGTTATATTACTATGTTTGTTTATTACATTGAAGAATGGTTATGCAGATCCCATTTTCCCTACGAGTCCATATCACTCTGATGATTGCATTTATTTTAACAGAAGGTAGTATTTCCCTTCCGAACCCTAACCCTAACCCTAACCCTAACCCTAATGCTTAGTGCCAAGCCATGAAGCAAACAAACATCCTCTTTGTTTCTTAAGAGGTTTCCTTTAATTACAATTATATGTATAGAATATAATTATAGAAAGACATTTAGTAAGACATTTAATGAGACAGCCTTTTTTTATAAAAAAAGGAATTAATGACAAGTTACTGAACTTTATGAACATCGGACAATTTATCTGACATCCCAAATATCAATTCATGTCTAGTTAATTATTTATTTTACTCAGAAGCATGCTATACACAGTAGCAATGTATTTTTTTCTTATAGGTATATCTTAAAATGTGACATAGAGACAACATACATGAGGAAGCTCATTGTGTATGTGTATGCTTAAACACAGACACATTTGTCTTGCTATCCTTCGTAGACCTTCCCTTGTAGGTTGTGGGATGCAATACAGGGTTACTGTTACCACCACACCAAATGTATTATTTTCCAATAACAGCATGTCCTAACATGTCTTTATTTAGTAAAGAATGGTAGACTCTACCATTAATCCATTTATATCTACTTTTATTGTCAAGTTATTTCCAAAAAAAACTGATTATTTTTTTGTTTTCACACTTTTAAAGTAGCTAAAATGTCAAGTCATGAAGTTTTTATTGTCATTTGAACCATACAGTATATGGCTGATACAGTACATTGTGAAATGAGACAACATTTTTCCAGGACCATGGAGCTACACAAAAAAAACAACACCACAGAGCTAAGGACTTAAAGTAAATTGTTTTAGTCCCACCCTAGTGCAAACAGTGCGATACAAAACATCACAAACCAAACACACAAAACCTGTATACACTTGTGTAATAGCAGCAGTAATTTCTTAACAAAGGAAAAGTTATTTCTAGTAGAAAATTGATCATCACCTTTTGATCCATTCTAGAATTTAATATTATCAGTATTATAGTGTTATTAAATTAGCATAGTTGTAAAATAAAGTACAATTGCACAACTTAAGTATAAGCACTAGAATCTTATTATCTGCCAGATTATCACAATATGGTTTTGTCCTATGAAGCACACTATTTTCAAGTCAGTAAAATAAATAAATAAATAAATAAATAAATAAATAAATAAATAAAATAACACACACACACACACACACACACACACACACACACACACACACACACACACACAGCCAGGGTGAGTATGGGAGGTGCAGCTTGCTCATGCATTATACAATGGCTCTGATGGCATGTAATTATCTCAAGGCTCATGGACAAAATTAATAACGCAAATTAAAGCAATTGAACATCTTTTATTCCACTTCCCTGCTTATACTCCTCATTCAGTATTAAACTTTTTTAAGGTTTCCTATTTTTTGATAGAATAATTGATAGATCCACAGTAAAATCTATCACAATAAAAATCATGATAGTAAATATTAAGACTATCCCAAATTTACGATGACAAAGAAATTGAAATAAAACTATGAACATTACAGAAAATGTTGCAACAAATAAACAGCTAAAGTCAATAAAGCAACAAAATAAAAAAGTACAATGAAAAACAAGACCTGGCAAATTACGGACAAATATTGCAGACGAATTTAAGACGCAAAAACGAATTATAAATTGGACATTGTCTCAAAGCAGCTTTACAGAACATAAGATATATAATACAAATAATAATAATAATAATATTATACAAAGATTAATATTATACAAAAAAATCAAGATTAATATTAGACTTATATTTAAATGTGTTTGTATTTATCCCCAATGAACGAGCCTGAGGTGACTGTGGTGAGGAAAAACTCCCTTAGATGGAAGAGGAAGAAACCTTGAGAGGAACCAGACTCAAAAGTGAACCTCAACCTCATTTGGGTTACACTTGAGGGTGTGACTATAAATATACAGTCTGACAATTGTGTATTGGTGAGGAGGTCCTCTAAGAACACACAGAGTTTGCATCTTCCCTAGATGTCTCAGGATCCTCACAGGCTTGGCCTCATCTCAATGAAGGTCCGAAATCTTCATGACACGGAAATCAACTGTAGCTGGTGCAATCTATAAACACTCGTGTATATATATATATATATATATATATATATATATATATATATATATATATATATATATATATATATATATCTTTGAATGAAATGGGTCCTCAGGTGTCACATAATTAAGAAATTGGTCCGATTTTATTTTAAAAACCCCTTATAATAGCTGCTAGTTTATATTTAGTCTTATTTAGGTAGAATGAGGTTAAATGAGTAGAATACAAATATGTCATTAAGATGGATAAATAAAGCACAAACTTTCATGACTCACCCGGGACTTTGGCCACGTGCAGTTGTTTCTTTATGTTCTTGGACTACTACTTTTTCTCCTATCAGTGCTACCTTGTCTGCTCCTCCCTGTCTACACACCTGTTTCCTATTGTGATCACCGTGTCTATTTAACTGTGCTGCATTGCCTTGTGCATCACGGAATCTACTGCTGTCTTTGTCCTGTCTGTAGTCCGTGTGTTGTTTCATGTCCTTTTGTTATTAAACTCTGTTTATTTGGCTATCCTGCATTTGGGTCCGCTTCCTTAGTGGGGAAGCGTCATCCCTACTGTAAGTGCTAGCAGTATACTGATACTAGAAATGTGTGTTTGTGTGTGTGTGTGTGTGTGTGTGTGTGTGTGTGTGTGTGTGTTAATTGATAAATGGATACAGAGTACAGTGATGCCACTGCCTGGGGAAAAAGTCTTTTTTTACAGTGAATTATTAATAAGCCCATTTTCCCCAGACCCTAGATATTGCACTATGTTTGAAACAGAGGGCTGAAAAACACAGCCATTAACATGAATAAAAGCAGTCTTATTCTTTTTAGATGAGGAAGGTATCGTTTGAAGGTATTTTTGCAATACAGAGCAACATGTTTGACTTGAATGCATTGCATACTGGAACTTTTGCTGTCTTTACTTATTCTACAGTGCAGTTCTCATTCATGTAAACCTGAACATTGCTGGAAAATGGTGAGAAATTAAGCCCTTGGTGTTTATTATTATTATTATTATTATTATTATTATTATTATTATTATTATTATTATAATATTTTATTTTTTTAATTATTATTTTTTTTACAAGTCAAACAGCACTAGCAATCTCCATGTGTGACACCAGTGTGAAATATAACAGCTACTTTCTCACAGGAATAAACAACATCATTAAGAAATTAACACCGGAATCACAAACATATCTCAAATATTTTAATACAAACATGTTTAGTGTCTTGCATGTTGATTTTTTCATTTTAAATAAATAAATAAATAAACAAACAAACAAATAAATAAATAAATAAATAAATAAATAAAAACGTCTTATAAAGGTGTGAAAAAATGAAATAAATAACAAGGCCCACAGGACAAAGAATCCTGTGGTGATTTTCTGTCTTTCACATTTTCTCGGCATTATGATTAGTAGGTAGTATCTGTTGAAGCTTCTCTGTTTCTCCGAGCGAACAGTCCTTCCACATGACGGTTTTCCTCTGGAGGCTTTGAGAAGACATTTTGGATCCTCTAAGGTACTCGTGTCTCATCACGCAACGCCTTTTTAACTCATCTTCCTTTCCTTCTCCTCAGTTTCTCCTATTCTTCCCATCCTCCCTTACTAACAATCTCCCCAGTTTGAGTATTTCCTCAGGCAGACAGGACTAATTATTCCCTTTTCCCCCACATTCACCCGTGATCTCCCTGCAGGGTTCAGTCAAGCATCTATAGGGGAAATTTTCATTTGTCAGTCAAGATCACCGGAACAATATAATGAAAAAGAAAATATTACTGCTCTGTTTCTCTTTATCAGTATCGACAACTGTCAGCCAAAGCTCACTTTTATTGATTTTTCTCTGTTTTATTTCGTCCCCAGGCTGTTTTTTCTGTATAGCAATATTTACTGAGGAGCATAAAAATCCTTGAGCATAGAATAAAAAGTACTCAGCACAGCAGGATCGAGTTTAATGACTGATTTACTTTGACACGGGTTTTAGATTCTGTCAAACACACACCGGATAATTAGAATTGTGAAGGCTGTAATATTCACGTTTCACCATCAGCATGCTTTCGCCAGTTTGGGACGAGGAAAAAAATATGCTGAAAGAAGAAACTTTCAAGAAGAAAATATGAAAGATTTGAGAAAATGACAATGGGGTTTTCTATTTGTGCTGCAAAAAGACAAGCAATTTAGAAATTATTTAAAAAAAAGAGTTTAAAGTTTTAAGAAAAAAAACAAAAAAACATTTACAATACTATTTGCTGAAGCCTTCCTTTGGAGAGAGAATTCCAGACCTTAGTCTCATCCAATGTTGTCTAACATGGTTCAATATCTAGGATATTTCCTCCATGCAGAACATTACATTCTCCTTTATATTACTAAACTTGTCCATAAGCGTGTAAACTGCCATGTTTAATTCAGACCACATAGTTTGTTAGGGTTTATATCAGGAGTCTGAAATGCCAAGTGAAAAACAATTATTTTATATCCTGAGAGTAAATTCACAAATTTTAAAACTGCAGCACACTTTTTCATGGAGATGGATTCTGCCTTTACTCAACATGACAGTATACTTTTCAGAATCTTACTATTTACTATAAATATTTATAATATAGGATATGGAAAAAAAATAATTTGAGTGAATAATGCAGTAGAAAGGACATGAATACATGCTATATATCATTGTTTTAATTATTATTTAAGGGTGTCAAAAATTAACTCACTCATTTTCACATTTTCTTTACTGCAAACTCCAAAGTAATTCATTTGGGAAGATTTTTTGGCTTGAATTATTTTATATGACATTTGTGGCTGAAGGACAATATATATATATATATATAAATGCACGGTGCAAGCTAAATATTTCCCACATTATTGTTTAGTACCATTCTGCTGTATATAAAATTCCACAAAATAAATTAAGATTAAGTTTATTAATTGTAAGTGGCACTTCTTCAGATGAACTTTCTCTATCGAATTTCTGAACCCTTATTCTAAGAAGTTGTAATGGCAAATTGAATCATAGCTTGACGATATTGGCCACCCCCCCCCCCCCCCAAACACCCACCCTTCCTCACTGGATTTCTTTAATCCCCATAAATCCTCAGCACAGTGCACGTGAGCTCCATAGATGACATTACAACTGGAACAGGGCCAGAGAAGTGTCCATAAAGTCTAGGCAAAGAGCTCTTCATAAATGTTTAAAAAAAAAACATCCACATAAACCCAACCCTCTTGTACACTTGGAAAAATGTGTGAGGTAAATCTGTTTAAATTCTCATATAGTCTGTGCAAGTTAAGAGCTATGATAACACAAATACAATAAAGTAAGAGAATATATTATACCCTGATTAATTTTATAAATAAAAAAATTAAAAAATAAAAAAATAAATAAATTAAGAAGTATTGAGTATTTAATTTGCTAATCGGCCTTAACATTATTATGGTCCAGTTCTCATGCTCACATGCACCTTGTAGGCACTTCACAGTGGACAAGGACTCAGCATGGGCACTCCGACTGGTCTGTGACTACACAGCCCCAGACACAAGAAGCTATGATGCCTTGTGTATATACAGTTCTACTAATTTCTTCAGCAATTTTGCTGCTGTAGCTCTTTTGTGGGATCAGAGCTGTCAGTTAGCCTTCACTCACCATCAATGAGCATTGGACATCCATCACTTTCCATGCCATGTCCTTCCTTGGATGACTTTCCTACCATCCTATCCACTACATATCAGTTCCAACCCACAATAGTAGAGGCCCTGACCAAGTCACAATTTGACCCTTGGTTTAAGTCACTCAGTCTTGACCATTGGTATGTGGAAGCCTAGAGATTAAGGTGTTGGACCAATTGGAAGGTTGTGAGTTTGAATCCCAAGTCCACCAAGCTGCCACTGCTGGGCACCTGAGCAAGGCCTCCTTCCATTACTCAGTTGTCTACAAGGAGATTAAATGTAAGTTGCTCTGGACAAGGGCATCTGCTAAAGTCCATAAATGCAAATTTTCAATGCTTGCTAAAAACATCAATTTCAAAAACTGACCGCTCACGAAGCAAGCAAATATAAACACTGGCCTTATATCAGTTGTCATATTTGCTTGCGTGAAAGTGGACGAAGCTGAAACTGTCCACAGTTGTCCACAACCTTTCGGTGTGTATTTTTTATGATTTGCATAATACCTTTTCCTTAAACTCCTTTCTTTGGTCATTTTGTACCACAGCCCATTTCTCTAATCCTCACAAATCCTTGGCATTCTAGGACAAGAGCAACAGTTCAGTTCTAAAAAAAAAAAAAAGTAAAAAAGAAAAAAGGCTGTAGGCAAGATTACACTTTTTATCCTTGTTTATCTTTTAAATCAAAAACACAAAGATGTGTATTATCGGTCCAGTAAATCTACTTTGTGATAAAGTCTAAACTGTCAACTGGGAACTGTGATACAGAAGTCCAGGATACACTTCTAAACATAATCTAGCATTCTGGCCTCATATGTCTTTAGACATGAACGTTTTTGCGATCGGTTTTCATCTGGGATGCACTTAAAATTTTGTGTTTTCTTTAGAGGCTGTTAGACTACAAGTCTTCATCTATTATAAAGTCGTATGTGTATGTTTATCAGCTTTTATAAGTCATTAATATTTACTAATCATGGCAGTCTATTTCTTAACCATTTTCCTTTCTGTACCTATTATGTGCTTTATATGTGTGCTATTTGGATCGGAACTCTTGCTATCTGTGCCTTCGATTAACTGGTCATCTGCTAGAAAGCAGGAACTATCGTCTAAGCAGAGGGTGACCCAGTCTGTGTGTCACGTCATAATCATGACTTGTAGTTGGGCAGCATCTCCTGCTTATAAGCTATACTGGTATCATTAATTCACAATGTCTTGAGAAATAAGGGAATTGCAGTTGATTGCATGAATTTACCAACGTTTGTCTTATTTCAGTAGTAATTCTGTGACTCCTGAATGAAAATGAGAGAGAGAGAGAGAAAGAGAGAGAGAGAGAGAGGCTGATATAATATACCATATTATAAGCTACAGGTGTGCCATGGTATTCATCAATACCCTCAATACTCCCACTGCAGACCCCATTAATGACACCTACAGCTGCCACAGTGTTTGTATCAATTTGGATCAAGCACATTAAATATCAAAACAGGTCAACTTTTATTCAAACTGTACGTAGGTGCTGATTTAATTAAGCATAATCTAAACATGCAGCTCATACAGCACAACTACCAAACTATTAATCAAGGGAAAATATCATTTCTCATGAGAACGAGAAAAGTTCTTGAATAAATATAGAGAATTTGTATAGACAGAACCAATAATGTGTTGTCAATACAGATGAAATATAGATAAAAAGAAAAGCTCAAAGGGCATCTGGTTGACTAAACAATCTATACACATTAGTAAATCAGATGCTTTTTGAGCTTTTCTTTTTATCTAGATTTTAACAATATTTTATCTAACCAGCGTCCATTAACACAAACGTGGTGCATTTGGTTATACAGTACATGCTTGGTAACTTCCGTGATATTGTGCTGGTTTAAATTAGTCCACGATTTATTAGTTAGTTATTAAGTTCATTATTGTGGGCAAGTATGAATAACAATAAGAGCGTATATAAAAAAGCTAGTATTTTTCAATTGAATTCAATTCAATTATTATTTCTTTGTTTTGCACTTTTAACAGTGGACTTTGTCTCAAAGAAGCTTTACAAAACATAAGAATCATAATACTAATGTAATAAGTCTGTCTGTGTTTTTGCCCTGTTTCTGTCTGCTGTCTTGCCCTGCTGTTATAATTGTTGGCCCCGCCCACTCATTTGTTACCATGGACACTAATTGCACTCAATCTTTTCCCCAGGTGTTTTGTCTTTGTCTCTGATTGTCTCTGTTTGTGATTGGTTCCTGTTTACTACATTTACTCTGTTTGTTCACACATATATATGTATATATATATATATATATATATATATATATATAATGTAAGGGTAAATATACTGCAAAAATTCAAGATTAATATTAGACATATTTAAATGTAATTATGAACGAAAGTGTCGTAACCGAGGGTGAGGAACTTTTTAATTCACAACTCATAGAGCATGCTGACAGTTCTGGCATTTATACATCTGTTTATTTATTTATTTACTTATTTGTCATTGTTTTATAGTGTTTCTAGGGTCATAATGAAAGGATTTATGTTTAATTAACAGATAAAAGGCCCAACTGTTCAGGCCATTGTCATAAGAAGACCTAAAACGTGATGAGACAAACATACATTATGGGAAACGTGAATATAATTAAAAATCTGGTGGTTGCTGAAAATTGAAATCTATGTTGTCTATGTTGGTTGGCCGTGGCGAACATTACGGCCCACTGCTGGTTTAAATCTGAATCCGAAGGAGCACTAACCAGAGGCAACAAATGACATTATGTTAAACTGAAAACATATAGATAGTGTGGGTGAATTTATATCCTAAATATCAAAATCATTTAATATACAAAGACATCATAGTAGGAGGTAAAGGAGCAAAACATATAATGTTCACGACTAGTATGGTTTTTTTTTTGTTGTTTTTTTTTCTGAATGATTCATTAATGTAATTAAATTCCATGTATGAAAGACATCCAGACAAACTGAAAATAAGCAAATCAATAACACCATCAAAAGAATACTAGCTTTCTCACCTCCACCTTTTTACCTCTTCTACTCTCATGGTTTCAGTCTTTCCTAGCTGGCAAAGAGGGTTTTTTTTTTTTTTTTTTTTTTTAGTGAAGCATCCATCCACTCTAATGAGCACAACTCACTGTGGATGTCAAACACTCATTCACACTTTCTCTCTCATTTTCTTTCTCTTTTTGTATCTGTCACTCCACTGTTTTGACAGCAGACACCTCTGCTCCCATTCCTGCTCTCAATTACTGTCCTTGGGTGTCACCTGCTGGGCTGAAGTAAAGAAGGGGAAGAAGGATGAATAGCACCACTCGCACACTTTCTGTCTCTCTTTATCTGTGGTGTTGAGACCATTGCCCTCAGTCCCCGAAAATGACCAGGCAGTAGCTCAAGGTGTTCATGGTGTGGTGTATCAGCTGACAGGGAGCGAAGCTGCTGCCCACTATGGTTTATTTTAGAGCCTGAGGCTTGAGCATTGTACGTCAGGGACATTATGCAAATACGATTTTCAAAAGTAATGAATAAATAACCTCTGAATTCACTATTTATCTAATACAGATGTACAAAACAGAACAAAAATCAAATGAGCTTTGAAATTCAAATCGCATAAGTATTTAATTTAATAGTACTTGATTTAACCCCTCCCGAGGCGAGCCAGGACAGAAATGATAAATCTTTTCTTAAGCATACAAAGCCGAAATGCATGCAGCATAGCAAAAGTACGGGAAGAAGCTCAGCCATAAGACCACAAAGATTTCCAACTAAACACAACACAATTCCAACAAGAGACTAAATGAACTGACAGTACAAATGCGTAAACATTGCATACAACAAAATTGACACAAACAATCGGCCACTACACGTTACAAACACAAGCAGATTCCAACTGTTCAAGCCCATGTCACAAGAAAGACCTAAAAAAGTGATGAGACAAACATACATAATGGGAAATGTGAATATAATTAAAAATCTGGTGGTTGCTGAGAATTGAAATCTCTTTTGGCCTTGTTTGTTGGCCGTGTTGAACATTAAGATACCGGTTTCTGGTTTAAATCTGAATCTAAAGGAGCACTAAACAGAGACAAGATATGACTAAGTCAAACTGAAAACATATAGATAGTGTGGGTGAATTTAGATCTTAAATATCAAAATCATTTAATATACAGTATAGTAGGAAGTACAGGAGCAAAGCATATACAGTAATGTTCACGGATTCTCCAGATTCCAGTGGTATAGGGATGAGCACTTTATGAGCAAAACTCACAGAACCAGAAGCCAAAGAACACATTTTTATTAACCACCAAAATAATGGTTATATGCTAATACATAAATAATATAAACTGGTTAGTCATGGCCTAATGTTTAGAGAGTTTGACCAAGGTTGTGGGTTCGAGTCTCGGGCCGGCAATACCACGTTTTATTTATTTATTTATTTATTTATTTATTTATTTATTTATTTACCTTTATTTTGCCATTAAGTCTCATTGAGATCAAAAAATCTCTTTCACAAGAGAGACCTGGCCAAGGTAGCAGCCATACATAAACACAACATAGATACATACATACAATAATTCAAATACGAGGACTTCTCAAGAAAAACAACTGCATGTCTCCTTTACCACATTTTTTATGATGGTCTTAAATGTATTTTTTGATATACACATTTCTAATTTAAGGTCACCACGACTGAGGTGCCCTTGAGTAAGGCACCGAAACACCCCCCACCCCCCCCCCCCACTGCATAAATGGCTGCCCACTGCTCCAGGTGTGTGTTCGCGGTGTGTGTGTGTGTTCACTGCTGTGTGTGTGCACTTTGGATGGGTTAAATGCAAAGATAGATGTCACTATATATATATATATATATATATATATATATATATATATATATATATATATATATATATATATATATATACACACACACATAAGTGAAATACACTTATTTTAAATTAAGCATGTTTTCTAGCAAGAGGCTAAAAATAGCCCCAGGTGAAGCAGTTAATAAAGGTTTGCAATTGGGAGAAATGCATGTGTTTATATATATGTTTATATAAATGCAGTTGGAGCAACTATAAGGGTATACTGCATTATTATGATGAGTATATATATATATATATATATATATATATATATATATATATATATATATATATATATATATATATATATATATTTGACCATAACTGTTGTTTTTGCCCACTTGTATTAGCCAACCGGGATAGTTTGAGTCTCTAGAGTTAACAAACCCAGACATTCAGTAAAAGCAGTTCTGCATATAAAAATGTCTCTTTAGATCGGAGAGGTCAGAGCAGAACGACCAGATTGGTTGAAGCTGACAGACACTGATTCAAACAACCACTCCTTATCAAGCATTGCAGAACACACAGCATATCGAACACTGACCTATAAACAACCGGAGACCAGATGACTTTCCACTCCTATCAGCCAGAAACAGGATTCCGAGTCTATAGAAGCTTTGTGGTCACAGGCTCACCAAAACTGAGCCATTGCAAATGGAAAAAAACGAAACAAACAAAAACAGATACGTATCTTCATCTTTATCATTTGTTTTATCATGGCCTTGCTGCCTCTTAAACAGTAGTTTAGTAGGGTCTAGTTTAATGTTCACTTCCTGCTGCTTTCATTTCATGACCTTAAACCTTAAACCCTTTTTTTGGAGAGCTTTAAAATTATTTGTTGTAAGCTTTTGTTTGTTGAACTCTAATTCTTTGAGTGCTGTTAACTTGTTAGTGTTTATTTTTTTTTAGTGGTTAGCACCAGGGTCTTGGATTTAATCCTCTCATCTACCGCATGGGGACTGTGTGGGTTTTCTACAAGTGCTTTATTTTTCTTCCACTTTGGAGAAACCTGCTGTTAGGAGGATAGGTTATTCTAAATCGGTGATGATGTGATTAAATCTGAAATGTGTTTATTAGTTCATCCGAACCATGTTGTATTTCTGGCTCATGGGTCGTAGTCTCAGACGAGGCTCTGGGCTCAGCTTAGTCAGAATAAAATGTCATTTACTGAAGATATAAATATAAATGAATAACAGAATGTACAGCATAATGATTCAGAGATGGAAAGACGTCCTTGCTTCGCTATTCATCCGTTGATCCATTCATTCATTCATTTAGTTTCTTAATTACATTTATGTATGGACTTATTTAACCCACTCCTAAAAAAATTTTTATATATTGAATTTTTTTATAATGAATTTAATTTAGTTAGACTCACAGGATAACAGTATAACCTTTATGGCTTCTACAGCTGTATTGTACCATACGTCATGCATGCATCATATTTGTGTAATGCACTGCTTTTTTAAACTCTTTAGCAACAGTTTGTTGGAAATTGGAAGTGTGATTCTAACATCAGCAGTGATTTTAAAAAGATTAGTCTATTAATGCTACAAATATATATATATATATATATAACCAGTGCTATAACTACTATCTAGTGCTGGTTAATATTATAAACAGCAGTTTTGCTAATTCCTGTCCCCTTGTTTTTATTTTTCTACCCATCCTGAGGCATCTAGATATGTACCTAGTTGTGTTCCAAGTCTAGTTGTGTTCCATGTCATGAAGACTTTGGACCTTCAATGAGAAGATCCCAACTCCATGTGGTCTTTAAGGACAACAACCTCCTAATAAATACACAATTGTCAGCCTGTACAGTATCTGACTATAAAAAGAGCATAATTTATAACAACACTCTGGTGTTTATAACAGTTTATAATTACACCCTCCAGTGTCACTGTCACAACCAGGGAAGGAAGGAGACGGACCCGTACGAAGGATAGCTTCAAATGAATGGGGTTTAATAAATGATAAAGACGAAGACAGTAAATGACGAGAACTAAAGCAATACAGATGACGACACTTAACAATGACTGACAATGACTAGGGTAACCAAACGTAACTAATGATTCCGCGCTGCCATCAGCAATTAGGATCAGGTGTGGAGACAGGGAGGAGCAGACGAAGGCGGGGCAGACACATGACATCAACAACAACAACAACAACAACAACAACAACAACAGTAGCACATGGCCAGAAGTCTGGGCTGATCCCTGACAGTCACCCAGATGAGGATGACGTTCACTTTTGTGTCTGGTTCCTCTCAAGGTTTCTTCCTGTTCCACCAAAATCAACTCAGTCACCTCAGGCTTATTCATTGGGGATAAATACAAACACATTTAAATACTCCAATAATAATTCTGAACTTTTTATACTATATTTCTTATGTTATGTCAAGCTACTTTGAGATAATGTCCATTGTTAAAAGTGTTATACAAATACACTCTCTCACTCACTCATTTTCTACCGCTTTATCCGAACTACCTCGGGTCACGGGGAGCCTGTGCCTATCTCAGGCGTCATCGGGCATCGAGGCAGGATACGGACGGAGTGCCAACCCATCGCAGGGCACACACACACACACTCTCATTCACTAACACACTACGGACAATTTTCCAGAGATGCCAATCAACCTACCATGCATGTCTTTGGACCGGGGGAGGAAACCGGAGTACCCGGAGGAAACCCCCGAGGCACGGGGAGAACATGCAAACTCCACACACACAAGCGGGAATCGAACCCCCAACCCTGGAGGTGTGAGGCGAACGTGCTAACCACTAAGCCACCATGCTCCCCATTGAATCAAAATGAACACTATAAATTCATTTAAAAAATTAGAATTGCTATAAACCTGTAATTGTCCTTGCAGCTGGTGTTATTGTCAGCGTTGCTGCGATAGAAAATTAATCAACACTTTCAGACTGATGGCAAATCAAATAATGTAACAGTGCTGTGGTAGAATTACTACTATTTACCAACAGAGATGGCTTTAAATGTTCCCAAAAACAGTTTGAACTCATCTGAAACAAATTGTAATCCAGTTCACAAAAAGATGTGGAAGAGAAAAGAGATTCACTTCTGTTTCTGAGTGTGTGTTGCAAAAATTGAGTACACTCGCATGCCAAAACAGTGCGTAATGCCCATATGGCTCTGCATCTTTGAACCCTGAATCTAGGAAATCTAATTTCATGGTTTTGTGGTTTGGGGATTAATATTCAAGCAGTCAATAGCAAGGTTTAAACTATTTACTTGCTTAGCTCTTGTGTTGTGTTTACTACTTAAAGGTTCACTCTATTTGTTTGATCTTTTCTAAATAACACTATATAAGTCGTCTCCAAATGATCTGCTGTAACCCTACACGTGTGATATCCTGAGCATTGACTGGCTAATATTAGAGAGAGCTATTCTTCAGAATTAGAATTTAGCCAGGCAACTGCGGATATTTTATACCAAAGATGCCCTTGATGGCCATTTAGTATTGCTCTCGCCGTCTGTCTTTCTTCCTATCTTTCTCAGATGTGATGACATTAACATCCATCTTGAGAAAGTGCCAGTGACCTAAAAATAGAAGCTCCCAAGCACAAATGGACACTGTCTCTATCGCTTGCTCTCTCCTTCACTGATTCCTCCTGATCAGTTAAGTGCCTGCGTCCTTGTAATGGCTGACTTTGATGAACTCTTGAACGCTTTGAGTGCATTACAATCTGCTCATTTGTTGCTGCTGTAATTTTAGAACAGCTTTTAGTTTAAAGTGGGGAAAAAGCAAAAAGTGCTTTCTGAGATTATCTATCTATCTATCTATCTATCTATCTATCTATCTATCTATCTATCTATCTATCTATCTATGATAGATAGATAGATTTTTTTGTTTTGTTTTTTGATTAATCCCTAAATCCTTCTTTTTTGTTGTTTGTGTGGCAGTTTTCAAAAATTAATTTCAGTTTTACAAAAAGGTTTTGACAAAATTTTTGACATTTTAGATTACGTAGAGATATGGAAATTATAGATTTGCATTTTAAACTGTATTCCAGATTTTCAGCTCTGCATCACTAATAATCTGATTGTGTAAAGGTGACTAAATTTATATTAAAATTTGACATTAACATTTATTTAAATCCAGTTTAATTGAATATGTATTAAAGTAGACACAAACCTTGTACCAGCCTTTATTAATATTTTACATAATGATATGATATTCATTCATGTACCATGATGGTTTTTAAATGATTAAGTGATTGATTGATTGATTGATTGATTGATTGATTGATTGATTGATTCATTGATTGATTGATTGATTGATTCATTCATTCATTCATTCATTCATTGGCTGACTGATTGACTGATGGATTGATTGATTGATTCATTCATTCATTCATTGGTTGACTGATTGACTGATGGATTGATTGATTGATTCATTCATTCATTCATTCATTCATTGACTGATTGATTGATTGATTGATTCATTCATTCATTCATTCAGTCATTCATTGGCTGACTGATTGACTGATTGATTGATTGATTGATTGATTCATTCATTCATTCATTGGCTGACTGATTGACTGATTGATTGATTGATTGATTGCATGGTGCTTTTCAGAATATGCATTTTAAACGTATACTGCTTTACTGAAAGACAGAAATCAGCTACAAGTCAAAAAAAGTTCATTATTTAATCTATAATTATCTCTTTATGTCTACTCTCAACTATTCACTACCAATGAATCATTTTGAATGTGTTCTCAATATCATGATATGTATGTATGTGGTGTATTGTATTGTATTGTACTGTATTACTTAATGTTATGTTGTTTTCTACTCTGTTGATATTTCGTGCCATTTTTTAATTGCCATTCAACATATATTTATTTCATCATCATCAATAATGATTTTCTGAGCTTAAATTAGAAATATCTTCCACTCAGAAGAGTTTGTAGACCTTATTAATAGATCCCTAATGAATTACCCAGAGATTTAAAATGCATTTGGATGTAATGTTGGACTTCATAAATGTACTGTGATTAAGCAGTTATTACCCCTGTTCATCGTCATTCACAAATTATCTGATAAAGCTAGAACCTGGCATAGATTTAAATCCTGATCAAGGTATGCTAGTGGATTTCTGCCATTATATTCTGGCTTACATTTATAAAAGACAGACCACCGTCTGTGTATGCAATGCAAACAGCAAAGCTTTGGAATCATTCATCATCATTTCTCTCGCCTGATGAAAGTTGTCTGATCTGTCCATCACACAGCTCCAGTGATATCTGTAAGAGATGAGATGCATATCGCCTGTGGCAACTGTTTAAAGTGATGTAAGTGCTGAAAAATGTCGTGTCTCACCTCCCTGGTTTCACAGTAAAAGGGAACAGCACTCTGATTTCTCTTCAAAGTCTGTCTTTTATCATTGCATCATCTATCGCCATTTTTCACAGAGACTAACTGATGACATGGTCGCAACTGTGAATTGTAAAATTGCCTAAATAATTGTCAAAAGTCAGCCATTCTTCACTACTTCCTGATCATTCCATTGCTTTTACTGTAGCCATGTTACTACTTTTTTTTTCCACTGTAATTTCCTTTAAGATATTATTGTCACATATTAATACATTTTCTAATGAAACGATCTGGCACGTGTAACGATCTGTGCAGATTTCTTGGAAAAGACATGGAAAATCCTCCTACATAAAGTCAGTAAAGTTGAATATCATGCACTGATTAGTATCTAATTAGCACCATAATGACTAACACATAGCAATAAGCCACCGATGTTTATTCAGTCAGTAATTAATTTGATAAGATGAGGTGAAACGAACCCTTCACACTTCGCCCTTGTTACCCCAGGTGGTCCAAGATTTGATTTTGCAACATCTATTTTCTCTGCAGTGCTTAATGTTGCTGCTTCACAGCTTCAGGGTCTTCAGTTCAAGCCTGAGCTCAGGTTACTGTCTCTATGGAGTTTCATACTATTTGTTTTCCTTGTGTTCATAAGAATTTGATCAGGTTTTTTTATTTTACCTACTTTCTCATTTATTGAATGCTTGTGCTAAAGTCTGCAAAGCAGCAGGCTCCAGATTCACCATAACACTTACTAGCAGTTTGTAACAATGGAGGAAAGGCTGAAAGCCACCCAGGTTCTGACACATACTGTAAGGCCTCATAGAATCATAATCATTCAGGCAGGCTCATGGGTCTTGGGTTTGTATTTCCCAAATTGCACCAAATTTGGTTAAAAACTTTTGGCTTGTCCTCTGGTTGGTCGATTACACTGTTACACTGGTTCTTCATTTGAAGTAACCTAACCTAAACTCTTTATTGGGAATGTTCACTGTTTAGTTCTAATTTTTTCCTTATTTTCTTGTATTTCTTATATTTTCTTGTATTTCCTGGTGACTAAGAGCTTTTTCTACTTTTTTTTTTAAGACCTTCAAAATAATTCTAATAAACATTCATTCATTCATTCATTCATTCATTCATTCATTCATTCATTCATTTTCTACCGCTTATCCGAACTACTCGGGTCACGGTGAGCCTGTGCCTATCTCAGGCGTCATCGGGCATCGAGGCAGGATACACCCTGGACGGAGTGCCAACCCATCGCAGGGCACACACACACACTCTCATTCACTCACACACACACTCACACACTACGGACAATTTTCCAGAGAAGCCAATCAACCTACCATGCATGTCTTTGGCTCGGGGGAGGAAACCAGAGTACCCGGAGGAAACCCCCGAGGCACGGGGAGAACATGCAAACTCCACACACACAAGGCGGAGGTGGGAATCAAACCCCCAACCCTGGAGGTGTGAGGCAAACTTGCTAACCACTAAGCCACCGTGCCCCCTCTAATAAATATCATTTTGATTAAAAAAAAATCTTTATTTTTGTTAATAAATTATTGTTTTCAAACCAGCAAGGTAGTCTCCTCTGTCTTCCATGTAATACAGTTCTGAAAGAAACCCACAAAAGCCACCCCCATGTTCTGGGCTCCTCCTGATGGCACGTGTGTGAGCAGGTGGAAGTGGAAAGAAGAGCTAGAGGTAAGACGATGACACAAACACAAACGTTAGCTGTATTTTGTCTTAGATTTATAAGCACAGGTACTTTAATTTCCCCTCATTTCATGTACACACACTCCAACTGGGTTAGACTGAGTGTTTTTTCTATACCTAACTGACTTTAGTAGAACAATACTTTTATGATATTTAACATTTATGCAATCAGAGGGAGATAGAAATAGTCACCTACAGCATTTTACCCAACATAACAATAAATCTCTCTCTCTCTCTCTCTCTCTCTCTCTCTCTCTCTCTCTCTCTCTCTCTCTCTCTCTCTCACTCACACACATATAGAGATACACAGTCTGCTGCTTCCAGATTGTTCCCTTGGGGTGAAACACCTGTGTGTGAACAGATTGCCATCATTGGTAATTGAGAAGAAGGAAGAAAAAACTGAAACAAAACAACAACAAAAAAACATAATAGGCAGACTCTCTCTCTCTCTCTCTCTCTCTCTCTCTCTCTCTCTCTCTCTCTCTCTCTAACACACACACACACACACACACACTCACACACACACACACACACACACACACACACACACACACACACACACACACACACACACACACACACACACACACAAATATAATAGGCAGACTCTCTCTCTCTCCAACACACACATACACACACACACACACAACACACACACATAATAGTCAGTCTCTCTCTCTCTCTCCAACACACACACACGCACACACACACACACACACACGCATGCACACACACACACACAAACAATACAACATTGAATAGAAGCAAAATATCACTTTCTCAGTAACATGACAGATTAACTGACCAAATCCCAAATCAAAACATGAATTTTATGCATTGTTGTATAGTGCAGCTGTTTTTATTTTTTTATTTTTTTATTTATTTATTTATTTATTTATTTATTTATTTATTTATTTATTTATTTTCTTACATTCATTTTTTTATTTATTCACATGCACAATCATGCACAGAAATACATGCATGGATGTCTTTACAGCTGTCTGTGTATAAAATAAAATCGCAATGAGAATTCAAAAATTTAAAAACAAAATAAAATAAAATAAAAAACAAACAAACAAAAATAAATAAATAAATAAAAAGATCCAAAATAGAATAATATTAGTGGGAAAAGTGGGAAGTTGTACAAGTGTAGAATAATAGAAAAACATTTGTAAAAGGGAAGAATATACAGCATGTGACTCATTGACTAAAATGTCGACATGAGTTAAATGTATATGAATTCATGAATTTGTGTGAAGTTATCTGTGAAGTGTAAAAAGTCCCAGTGTAACGATCTGTGCAGATTTCTTGGATAAGAACTACATAATATCCTCCTACATAAAGTCATTAAAGTTGAATATCATCTACTGATTAGTATCTAATTAGCACCATAATGACTAACACATAGCAATAAGTCACCGATGTTTATTCAGTCAGTAATGAATTTGATAAGATGAGGTGGAAAGGAGGATAAAAGGAGAAGAATAGATGGCATGTGAACTCAATGACTGAAATGTTGATATGAATAAAATGTGAAATATGATTGTATTATTGAGTAAAGTGCGAAACCTGTGCAATGGGTGTGAAGCTATATGTGAAGTGAGCTGTGGGAAAGTCCTAGTGTTGCTTTCTTTGTGAAACCTGGATTTATTTGTGCATTCGCCACGATCGCGTGCCCCGTGGTTATTCTCTTAACATCGTGATAAAAGGACTTTTGTGTTTATAATATTATAAATGAAGCATGAAATTATGGTTGATCTGCTTGTTAAGCAACACGGTAGATTAGTGAACAAGGTGCTAGACTACCGTTGAGAAGGTTTTGAGTTCAAATCCTAGTTCTACCACAGTCTTAAAGTCTTTTACCACGTAACCCTTGATTCCTCAATTGTATAAAATGAAATAAAATGTAAGTCTGCCAAATGCTGTCAATGTAAGATATCTCAACATGAACTAGACATTATTGATATTCTAGCTAAAGCAGGAAATGCTTCATACAGAAACCGGGGCTCTCAATTATCGCATAAACAATACACACTTACATTTCACCACACAGCATGCGATTTATCAGGTTGTACTTGGGCATGAGGGTGTGTGTGTAATCCTCTCAATTTATATGCGGAAACCCCTAGTGGTAGGAATGTGTAATTATAGTTAAACCGATTAGGGGCGCACACTTCTCACCTATTGTCCATCATGTCAGCATAATTGACAGTCATTTCTGACTGTGGTGCTCACAACAAGGTACAGACAGGTGATACAGATGAAATGTAATGTAAAATTATAGAAAAAAAACAAATCTAAATTGATTGCTCAAAGAGTTGGCATAGTCAGGAGCACAGAAAACTCTGCTGAGAGTGAGGAGTGGCTCATCAGTCAATTTTGTTTGCCCAGTGCAATATTTGTTAATCTCTGTCAGCACTTTTGGAGAGCCCAAAACACAGTAATAGCATTCCTGTGCATACTCAAGACCTTTCTACTCTAGGGTTTTTAGCCAAAGGAATATTTCAGTGAGAAATTGGAGACAGGTCTGACATTCCCCAAGCAACTGTGAGCTGAATAATGGTGTATGTCATGTATAATGGAATGCATTCGTAACACTCATGTTGCATTACATTTCTGAATTCTGCACTAAACAAGACAAAAATAATGAGAGGTTCTTCTAAACTAGATATAACCATGTTAGCACCCAATTAAAAAAGAAGTTGCTTACCATACATGGTAGTTTAGGGGTGTTTACTTATGTAAATATTGTATACAGTATGTGCACAAGCACTGTTTATTGCATACATCTTGTGCAGGTGCTTTTACTGGTGCATACTGGTGCTTCTTATGCAGAAAATTGGATGCTGTTCTACACCTGCTTGGAGAAATGAGACTTTAACAACTGTAATCAAAACTGTAAAAAAAAAAGCCTCAGACAGTTTACAAGAGGATGAGAAAGACCAGAACTATACTATTTTTACTGCACCATAAAAAAAAAGCCTCTCACATGAACCTCTCAGTGACAGGCAGCTCATGCAATGCAACATTTCTGGAATTGGGTGAACATTATGTGAAGGTTCTTAAACGGTTAGCAGCAAAAGTTATTTCATACCATTGATCTTCGGTAACATTCTAGTGTTATACGAAGCCTTGCATAAGTAACACATTTGGTGTGAAATAAACACTCCTCATTATCCTGTCATCAGCATCCCCACTGTGAAGCATGGTGTTAGTGACCGAATGCTTTCGGGGTCAGGAAAGAAATTTTGGTAAATTTGATTTATTTCCGTTTTATTCGCATAGCGCTAAAACTCACATTGTTTCAATACAGCTTCACAGAAACCTGAATATGGCTTATGTCCTAATGAGCAAGCCAGAGGCAAAAGAACCAAAGAAAAACTCTTTAGGTGCTAAGTGTATTGAAAGGATGCCCAAGACAAGAATTAGAGTCTTTATTCATTAAGTTTATTAGTTTTAGGTCTATAGTATCCAAGTAAAGTTGTCTACTTAATAATGAATGAGACTTGAGTGTAAATTGTTTTCATTAAGTCCAGTGAGACTGTCCACAACCATCTTACACACAATATCTGTGTGGAGCTATCCACAGCAATCTCATAGCAATCTTTAGGCTATCCATGTGGGGCCATCCTGAGCAGCAATGAATGATTCTCAGGTGAAGGATGCTCCAAGCAGAAGTAAGGCATCGGGAAAGGGCAGAGAGAGAGAGAGAGAGAGAGAGAGAGAGAGAGAGAGAGAGAGAGAGAGAGAGAGAGAGAGAACACAGATTATTACGTATGCCGTTGTCCTTTGGTGGTGTAATAAGAAGTGCATAAAGTGCATGCAGTCAAGTCTAGCTATGGAATGAGGACATCCTGGGATATCAAGCAGCCAGGCATTTTTCAACATGTGAGACTGAGACTTGACATCATCAGCACTTACAATCTTAGCAAAACTCTCTATTACCTTGAACCCTCAAGATCACCTTTTCGTAAGACTTTAAGACTGAACATTAATTTGATGGCAGTTTCTTAACTGTTGGACTTTTAGACTAAAGCCTGTGTGACAGACCACAAAGCACTGCTCAGATACTACAGCACATGACCATTCAGTGCTTTATAGGGCATTTGTAGTATAATAATTAATAATGAATGACACATTTTACAGCCGTGAAGTGCAATGTGGATAAAATCTGGTGGATGTTATCTGGTCCTTGAGACGAGTCTGGTTGCTGCATTGTGGACTAACTGGAGATATTAGGTACCTATGTACTGTAACTAGAGTTAGTTGTAACTGGTAACTAGGTTTTTTTGTTGTTGTTTTTGATTATGTAGTGCCATTCTGTGTCTTAGTCATATTTCTCAGATCGTTTCTGACATCATTTCCCATGAATCATTCATGTAGGTCATGAAAATTGTGCCTCGATGTCCAGTCTGTTCAATCAACTGAGTTACCTCAACGCAGTCAGCACTCAACACTATAACATGTTTGTCAGGAATCTGTAATGTCCACATTTCCTGAAGATCATCAGAGGTCAAAAGTATGCTCTTTCATATACAGACTACAAAAAGTATGTTTGTCAAAGCAAACAAACAAAAATCAATCATCATAAAGAATTTATTATGTTCAAATTATATCAGATTATATTAGATTTTTTCATTATTTTTCTATCTTTATTTTGTTTTGTACATTTAAGAGATAATTCAGCAAATGGCACATGAACGGTACGCTAAGCATGAAGTATTATTAGTTTCATGCTACTTTACCGAGCTCTTTATTGATTCTTTGTAACTGATCTTTACGTTTTTCTGGATTTCTGTGTTTTTGGATTATGTTTTAGTTTTGGATTATGTTTTAGTTTTGTTTGCTCTGCCGACTGTCTTTGGTTCCATGTTTTCTGACCATGCTAATGTCTACTGATATGGATTTTCTTGTATTTTCTCTATTAAACATCTATTAATATGGGTTCTGTACTTCCTGCTTCTTTACAAATTATTATAAGCTGCTTGTGAGGGTTTGAAACATTATTGGATATTTTCTGAAATTCCTTATTGATCTCTGAATCTATGGTAAATACATTTAGACCAGAACCTTTAAAATAATTTCTGTTATACATAACCTAGTTAAAGTATGCGTGTGTTCCTAAATGATGCAAATATTCATGACGAAAGGTTTCGCATCCATGGACTGCAGAACTATTATAGGTAATATGATATAAAATAATAAAGTAATGTTATAAATCAGTGACTGCTTCCGATTTAAATATAGCTCTTAATGACCATTTCAATAAAATGGTACTTTGCAGTTAAACTCTAGATAGAACGTTATCATTAAAAATTAACCAGACTAAAAAAGAAAATGCATTTCCACGCATTCCATCATTCCTCACTATTATAAGTCTAAGACTGTGTGTTCGTACCAGCTGAAACTGGTAAGGGTTGAGAAATATCGGTAATATCGGGTTAAAAAAAAGGTAATATCACGGAAAAAAGTTTGATTGAAATTAGTTTTAAATAATAAATTGTTGAAACAAGGAACAAGTGAGTAAAATGCAGGATTAATGCATGCTATATTCTAAAATATTAACAGCTCTTGTTCATGCACCCCATCACCTGGCCCTGAATGTAAGTGATGTAACATTCTGTCATCTTTTCTTGTTAAAATTTAACACTGTGGTGTCTTCTTTTATGTCCATTGTCCTTACGTTTTGTTAAAGTTTCATTCGTCCTTCAATTGGCCTTAACACTGAATGATAGAAACGTTTCTGTGACCATGCTCCTGTCCTCAAAAAAAAAAAATCTTCAAGAATGTTGAAAGTGTATTGAATCACTTTGGTGTATTATTTAATTTTTCATTATAATGTCCCAAAAGGTATGTCTAAATGTGTCCAAGTGTGTCTAGTGTGTCTAACATTACACACTCTTGAGAGTTAAAAAACTACAGCCTCTCACTATGTCTCACTACTGAATACTGAATAAAAGCCACTGACTTCAATGATATTTTTGCAAGCCAGTATTTAATTGCTGCCATCAACTGCTGCTACTATACTGTATATGTTTTCATATATTTACTAGAATTCTCTTAATGTTTACATCCTTTTATCTGTACACGAGTCAGCGCTATTTTATGTCCTGTAGCGTATTGTATTGCCTGTTGCACGTTATGCACTTTATGTGGCTAGGACAACTTTCAGACCATAGATATGTGTTTGTTGATGTAGCGCCATGGTCCAGGAGAAACTTTCATTTCACATTGTCAGCTAGTAAAATTTATAATAATAAAGCTTCTTGACTTGACTTGACTTGTTTACAATGGATCCTATAAGGTGCTTTATACTACATTTAGAGAGCAGTTAACAGTTAACTTACTCCACATTCATAGAGTGACATTTTGTCATTGGAAATTGTCTCAATTACATGATTTTACATAAAGGTAACACAGAAAAAGAGACAAATACTATGGTATAGATATGTAACATAACACATTTCAGAATGAACAGATAACGTCATGTAAAAAGAAACAAATATGAATGAGATAAAAAAAAATACAAATATTTTGAATTTATTTATTTATTTATTTATTTATTTATTTATTTATTTATTTATTTATTGTTTTTATTTATTTTATTTTATAGCTTCTGACAAAGCTTCACATGGCATCTGGGTGAAATGACATTTATGAAGTACATTTGGCAAAGACATTCATTAATAAGAACATAAACAATGCCTTTACAGTCCATTTCCTCATCGTTAGTAGTTTAGTAGTAGTTTTAACTCGGCTAATAGCATAATAAGCATGTTTTTCGTGACAGAATGATGTGGGATTAAATTAACCGCAATTACATTTTATTTAATTCAGTTTGAACATTGACATGTCATTTCACGGAAATCTGGATATGGAAAGCCAGTCAAAAGAGAACAGAACGCACCATACCTACTGTAGGTGCTAAGGCACTTGAAAGGATGTTGAGGACAAGAATTAGAGTCATTTTTTTTTTTTTTACATTTAAGTCTCATAAGTTTCCCACAGCAATCTCACGGCTATCTTTAGGCTATCCATGTGGGGCCATACTAGATAGATAGATGGTGTGAGAGAGAGAGAGAGAGAGAGAGAGAGAGAGAGAGAGAGAGAGAGAGAGAGAGAGAGATTGTTAGGTATGCTATTGTCCTCTAGTGGTTTAAGATAAAGTGCAAGAAGGCAAGACTAGCTATAACAGAATACGACAGTCCCAGCATAAGGCATCTACATCTTTCTGGTCAAGGTCAAGGCAGTTTTAATTAGGCTAATAGTTTTTAAAATAGAACAAGATAAAAATATTGGAAAACATCACAGGCCTGTACAATAATAAACATACTACACAAAATAAAAATAATAATAGAAAATAACTACTGAATAATAATAATAATAATAATAATAATAATCAGATACATATACAGACAGTGCAGCACTTTGTTACAACACTAATATAATACATTTCATTAAACATAATTTCTGTACACATGATTCTTTGTAGTTCAAGTTTTACATTGTTTTCTTTTTTGCTAATAACTGCTATTTGCAGTCATAATAGTTTATAGATTGTCAAAATGAAGCAACAGATTTTTGCAATATGCAATAAACAAGACATACAAATTCCAATATTTTCTATATTATACATGTTACCAATGATTTATACATTTACAATGGAGCAAAAACTGAAGAAACTGTGACACGAGACTGTGAGGAAATCACAAGTAGCTAGCAAGATTTTAGACAAATGCATACACACTAAAGTTTTCACCACTTCCTATTGGCTGCTTACACAACATGATCTTTTAAGTCTATTTGCAAGATCATTTAAACTGTAATAAACAAACAAACAAACAAACAGATAGATAGATAGATAGATAGATAGATAGATAGATAGATAGATAGATAGATAGATAGATAGATAGATAGATAGATAGATAGATAGATAGATAGATAAACTTTACTGTTCTTTTTCCAAATATATCTTAAGAAAAATTCCCTGTTGTTGAGGATTCAGCCACAGCGACATCTGATGGGTTTTCATAGAAGACATGTATGTTTAAAAACAGAAACCAGGCAGAAAACTCTTCACTGTCACAAAGGATGAGAAACGGAGAGATGAGACCAAGCAATGACAGACTGAGGATAAAGGAAGACAGGAGTGGAAAAAGGGGAAGAGGTCATCCATAGATGACAGACATATGAAGCAGATGCAGGAGTTTCTGTCACAACTGAAGCTCAATGAACACAACTCAAATCAAAGAGAAAGAGCAAAATGATTCCTCGGTGACTCTCGCAGGTGAGAAGACAGAAAAGAAATGCCAGTAGTATACCATATTTCAGATTTTTAATGCTTCTCTTTACAGTTTTGCGAAGCAGCTGAGTCAGACTGCAATAACTTTGGGGTAATTATGCAGTTTATTGTGATGTCAATACTATTAACCTTAGTTCAGCAGATTGATCAAGATGCATAGATGATTATTTATTATTATCCCCAAAACAGTGTATCTCCGAGGCTCAGCCTTTCTTCAGCCTAGATACTCTAGATTTATAGATACTATAAAAAAAAAAAGTGAAACTTTTATGTCCAAAGTAAAAATTCTTGTTCTAAGATGCTGAGAAACTGAAAACGATATGGCTCATGATTTCTCTTTCAGATCCAACTAGATGCAGCGTGTTCAGCCTTGTACTGCCTTTACTGTACATTTCAACATACGTTATGCAATATAAAATGTTTCTATAAGGAGATGGAATGCTGACAGTCCCTCTGATCTATTCTGCTTGGGAGTCACATGAATTTTACATTATCCCCACTGTGAGAAAAGGCTATTAGGGAATATCAAAAGACAAGAAAGGAGTGTGTGATAGGAAAAGGAGAGAGAACTCTTCTCTAAAAGGGTTTCTGGGGGTTTAATATCAGGAAGATGTCAAACATGACTGAAGATGGCTTCATTCTGTGGAAGTTCACCAGGGAAAAGCTATTTCTCTGTGTGTGTGTGTGTGTGTGTGTGTGTGTGTGTGTGTGTGTGTGTGTGTGTGTGTGTGTGTGTGTGTGAGAGAGAGAGAGAGAGAGAGAGAGAGAGAGAGAGAGAGAGAGAGATCAGAAAGCTGATTGATATTTAAATTTACTTTAGAAGTCTCTTTATCAAAAATTGGTACAATGAAGTCATACAAGAACACACACACACACACACACACACACACACACACACACACACACACACACACACACACACACACACACACTTTGACACAATTCCTGACCTGATTGACACATGTTATTAAGGCTTAATCAATTTGGATGGCAGCTCTGGGCTGATAGAATCATATATTTGACATATTGAGATATATACTATGATATACTATCATATCATGTAAGAAAAGCAAACTAAACATGGCAAAGACATAGGTTCTATTTATAATTAGAACTCAGAAGACTTTTATTTAGAAGTTTAGAACAAATTGCAGCAATAACACAATCTTAATATCCAAAATCAGTTAGGTAAAGGTAAAAAGTGTAATCCAAAGAAAAATGCAAAGCGAGGCTTGGAGAGTCAGCATACACAAGGCAAATCTTAAGTACGCATGCAATGGAAAGACTTCATAAAGAATGAACAGAATATATATTAAAACTAGGAAAAGAATATCAGAGACTGATAGCCTGGTGAGTACGATTTCGGCAGGTGGGGAAATGAAATGAGAAATGCCTTGAGTCCTTGTTATAACCTTCTGGTTCTTTTCTATAGCATTGGCCAATAATCATGCCACTGAAACAAAGAGTTTGTAATCAAACAAAACTCAAATCTTATATACTTTCTCTGATCTCATATAAATACAGTACAGACCAAAAGTTTGGACACACCTTCTCATTCAAAGAGTTTTCTTTATTTTCATGACTATGAAAATTGTAGATTCACACTGAAGGCATCAAAACTATGAATTAACACGTGTGGAATTATATACGTACATAACAAAAAAGTGTGAAACAACTGAAAATATGTCATATTCTAGGTTCTTCAAAGTCGCCACCTTTTGCTTTGATTACTGCTTTGCACACTCTTGGCATTCTCTTGATGAGCTTCAAGAGGTCGTCACCTGAAATGGTCTTCCAACAGTCTTGAAGGAGTTCCCAGAGATGCTTAGCACTTGTTGGCCCTTTTGCCTTCACTCTGCGGTCCAGCTCACCCCAAACCATCTCGATTGGGTTCAGGTCCGGTGACTGTGGAGGCCAGGTCATCTGGTGCAGCACCCCATCACTCTCCTTCATGGTCAAATAGCCCTTACACAGCCTGGAGGTGTGTTTGGGGTCATTGTCCTGTTGAAAAGGTGGTGTGTCCAAACTTTTGGAAGGTGTGTCCAAACTTTTGGTCTGTACTGTATTATACAGAAGTGCAGATCAAATTAAGCATGTGATTTATAATCCATAAATTCTGTAAGATAACAGTAAGGAAACAAATTTCTTTCCAAACTGACAACCGATATTCATCCGTTAATGAATAATGTGTCATCATTCTCTGTGTCTATTTCAGGTTTTTTGAGGACGTTTTCATGTGAAGCTAAAATCCACAGGGATCTCTGTAATGTCAGTGTAACTTTCTTTGTTAACACCATCAAATATATCCAGTCCAGTTATTATTTATTATTTGAAGTCTATGATTTATGACCTGTGCAGCGTATAAGGGAAAGTCGATGTGAAAGTGTTCAACCTCCAATAAATCAAATGAGACACAGTCAATCTGCACCTTAACCCAAACACAGTCAAGAATGATGAAAGAGCTCGCTCGTCTTATTTGAGACTTTATCGTGTGGAGAGTTAAAGGGGAAGAAAATATACCTTAGCTCTGAAAGAAGAATCAGAATCTGTATCTGTATGTTTTATTTATTTATTTATTTTTGTTCTGCAGTTTTGGGTTTTACTCGGTTCCCATCGTTCTTATAACAAAAATGTTCCGTTAATCAACATAATACTTTAGACTGGTGGTGCGATGGGTCGCTTTGCCACATCATGGGATCATTTTATGATCTCTCCATTCATGTGTCCTCTGGGTTTTCATTCACCTCCCAAAAATATTATTATAGGTGGATTTACACAACTAAATCTTCTCTCTGTGTGTGTGCAGGGTGTAGAATGTATCACATATAATCGATAAAGCTTGATTCAGTGTCATGAAAAACCTAATAATGCTCAGAACTCCACCAAAACCTCTGTGAAGCATGGTGGTGGTAACATCATGTTATCAGGATTCATTTCAGGATTCATCTGTACTTCTCCAGATTGAGCAAAAGGGTAAAGAAACTCACTCTGGACCGCTCGCATCCAGCACACTCACTCTTCAAACTGTTGCCATCTGGTCGACGCTACAGAGCCCTGAGCACCAAAACGACCAGACATAGGAACAGTTTCTTCCCTCAGGCAATCCATCTGATGAACATTTAACATACATCTGATGAACACCTAACATAAACAGAACAAACCCTATTCTTACATTGTTTACAAGTACTCGTTTATATTTTAATTTGCACATCTATATTTGAACTTACACATCTATACTTCAATTTGCACATTTATATTTCAATTTGCACATTCTTTTTTTTCCACTGTACATACAACTGTCTATTATATGTGTTCGTTTCTTATCATTGCCATTCTGTTTACACTGTGGAGCTCCTGTACTAGGACAAATTCCTCATATGTGAAAACATACTTGGCAATAAAGACCTTTCTGATTCTGATTTTAACAAAAGGTACTAGTAATCTAATCAGAGTGGATGTAATAAATGTTGCTAATAAGTGTGTGTGCATGTATGTGTATGTTGTGTGTTTCATTCTACAGTATTTATTTTATTTAGTTATTTATTTATTTAGTTATTTATTTATTTACAGATTATTTAGTTACACAGCTAAACCCAACAAAAGAGAGCTCTCTCCATTATAATTCAGCAGAATTTATTATTTGGCTTTTATTTTGACAGAAATTAAATTAAAAAGGAATCTGCAGCACATGTTTCATGTAGCAAATGGGATCGGCATATTATAGCTCGATGCAGTGTCATGGAAAACAAATACTGCTTCTTGCATGATAACACTATTTGTATTGTGGAGCATGGTGGGGGTAGCATCATGTTGTGGGGATGATTTTAATCAACAGGGGCTGGTACCCTAGTCAGGCTGGATTTATTGCACATTGGATTTATTATTTAATAAACAATTATGATCATTCATTCATTTTCTACCGCTTATCCGAACTTCTCGGGTCATGGGGAGCCTGTGCCTATCTCAGGCATCACCGGGCATCGAGGCAGGATACACCCTGGACGGAGTGCCAACCCATCGCAGGGCACACACACACATTCTCATTCACTCACACACTACGGACAATTTTCCAGAGATGCCAATCAACCTACCATGCATGTCTTTGGACCGGGGGAGGAAAGCGGAGTACCCGGAGGAAACCCCCGAGGCACGGGGAGAACATGCAAACTCCACACACACAAGGCAGAGGCGGGATTCGAACCCCCAACCCTGGAGGTGTGAGGCGAACGTGCTAACCACTAAGCCATCGTGCACCTCAATTATGATCATTCTATATCAAAACTAATATTAAAAACACTGAGGAATCTACAACAAAGCTTCACCATAGGTGTCAGATCTTTTAAATGCAAATTCAGAAACAAAACAAAAGGGCAAAGCAATTATCAGAATCATGGGGTTGTGGTACACTAGATTAATGGTTAAGGTGTTGAGCTACTGTGTGGTACAGTAGGTTGTAAGTTTGAATCCTGGGGCCAAAAAGATGCCATGCCTGCACCCCTGAGCAAGTCCCTTAAACCTCAATTGATCAGCTGTATAAATGAGATGAAATATAAGCCGCTGTGCATAAGGGTGCCTCCCAAATGCTGTGAATGATGGAATGAATGAAAGAATCAGACGAGGCAGGTGAAAAGTTCTAAACCAGAATATTTGAATGAAGAGATTCATATTGTCACTTAATAGAGCAGGAGCAAAACCTTGCAAAAGGCCTGTTAAGAGTCAGCATTATTCATCATGTGTGTCACTGTTAACAGGTTTATTTTATGTCATCAGAAATATATCGTGGTTTATAATTCATGAGCTGGTTGACGATCACGGAAAATGTGATCCGTGGATTCAGTAGAAACAGGCAGACAGACATGCGGCAGTGTGTATAATAAGGTTCAGGTGAAGGTTGGGGTTAGGATGTGTCAATTTAATTCCAACCTCATTCATATCAAACACAACTGCATTACCCTTGACTTTAATGTCACCTTTGATTCCACGAATATCATGTTTGAGCAACTGAAAGCACTTTCACTCTAGTAATAAATAATAGACAAGACCTACCCCTATATCTAATGTGAAAAATTAATGTTGTCTGACTTCTCCTTCTTTTTTTTTTTTTTCCATGTCAGTGCTCGCTCATTATTCAACAGCATTTCATTTCCTGTTTCTGTATTCGCAAACCCCTGAAACTGAAACAGTTTTTCGGTCTGTGCCCCTGAAACAAACCAAAAAAAAAAAAAAAAAGGACCAGCTCATATTCATAATTAAACTTCGGCTTATTTTTGGAAAAACAAACACTGACTGACACTTTGGCTGAGCTTCATCCCAGACTTGTGCATGCCGCTTAGTGTTCATGATGCTGTTTGTGTAGTTATATACTCTAACACACTCTACTAGGTCCAGTAACGGTTGTGTACAAAGATCACGTGACATTTATAATGCACGCAGGGATATAAACATGAGTCAGATGATTGTGTGTCTGCAGATACCAGGATGTAAAATGTGAAAGGCAGTGAATACATATGCAAGGGATGGTGATGATTTTTCAGGCACATCTCACTGCTTATAATGGTTGTTTCTCCATTTTTACAATTGATTTAAAGACCCTATCCAGCTTCATTTTCCTTCGGTTGTCATGCCCCATGGTTAAGCACTATCAGTGTCACCGTTCACAGCCTGTAATTACTTGTCAGTGGAGTTCACCCACAAAAAAGCCACTCCATATTATGCATCTGCAAGTCGATGCTGTATAGAAGTATGTATTTTGGTCATTTCCACAAATCAAATACTCAACAGTCTAAATGGGTGAGTCCATTACTTTATAAAGTCTTCTGTGTTTGTATCTTGGACAAAATGTCATATCATTAAGTCTTTGTTTTTATTCTGCGAGTGGTTAAACACCAGGCTTTGCCCATTTTTTTCTGCCCCATTTCTGCCCTATTTCTTCGTTGTATGCCTTTTTATACCCACTGTATTTCTTTATACGTCATTGAATATTGTATTTTTCTAATTCCTTTTTCCACCATGTCCCTTAGTTTATTTTTTTTATATTTTCTGGTAGACGGACCATAATGGCTTTGTGACTTTTAAGCTTGTCTCAAATCTCCAGGGTTGGAGGTTTGATTTCTGCCTCCGGCCTGTACGTGTGGAGTTCACATGTTCTACTTGTGCTTTAGGGGTTTCTCCATGTAAATTAATTTGCTTCCTCAGTTCTCGGTGCCTTGTAGGTTGATTGGCATCTCTAAATTGCCTGTAGTGTGTGAATTAATAACGTCCTGTAATAAACTTACACCCCGTTCATGGTGTCCTCCTACTTGTGTCCTGAAATCCCTGGTAATAGACTTCAGGCTCCCTGTAAGCCTGTGTAGGATGGAAGTGGTACAGAAAATGGGTGGATGGAGATTCTACACTTGGGATTACTATTGCTGGATTGTCCATAATAAAGAATGTGCTTGATTCAGCAAGAGTCAAGTCAAGTCAACTCAAGAAGCTTTTTTATTGCCATTTCAACCATATATAGCTGGTGCAGTATAAAGTGAAATAAAACAATGTTCTTCCAGGTCCTTGGTGCCACATGAAGACAAAAGTCTATGTAAGACAACAAGGAACTAGTTGGGGCTAAGTACAATCACACAGCTCTCCAGAGCAGGAAATGAATGAAGTCCATTAAATTAATAAAGTCCCAGCCATTAAGTGAAATATTGCAACGCTCAGTATTTATAGTTTATGGCTTCCATTACGTGCCTTTACATTATGTGCCATTATGTTTACAACCTTCATGCCTTTACAAACTACAAACAAATGCTCAATTCCTTTGCCAGAGGTTTAAGCATAATGAAAAAAATTAGAAACAGGTTTTAAAAAGCTGTACTAATGACAATTCTCGCACCTCATAGACTTCACAAACTCCACGTTTACAAGGACAGGTAATTAGTGATCTCTTACTAGTGTCAGATTGCAAGGATATTCATGTCAAGTGTGTTTTGTGAACATGGAAGAGAAATTAGCCCCACTCCCTTACCTAATGTCTAAGGTCTTTTTTTTTCTTCTTTATTTCTAAAATATACAGTACTAGTAATGACAAAGGGTTAGGGTTAGGGTTAAGGTTAGGGTTAGGGTTAGTATGTATCATTGTTGCTTTGATGCACCATGTTGTCATATGGGTTTCCTCTGGTTTCCTGAGTCAGTCAGTGGATTGACTACACTCAATTTTCCCTGGGTATAAATACGTGTGTGAATGTGTGTGGTGTCGGACTGATGTCCGATTCAGGTCGTATTCCTGTATCTCATCCACTGTTTCTGTAATAGGTTGTGGATCAACTACAACACTGACCTGGATAAAAAAAAACGTACTGGAGATGGATAGACAAAGCCGCAACTCACAGCAATCCGAATAGAGGTGTTAGAGAAACTTTAGGGATGACAGATGTATCAATATTATTTATAGATATCTCAATGTTACTTTATAAGAGCTCAATAAAATGATGCAGTGACATGTCTTTATTGCTGCTTCACTTCACATCACTTCACTTCTTACTCAGTTCATATGATACAGTGTCATCTGTAATGTGTTTCCAACTTAATAAATAAGTTCATATGAAAACACCAAAAGACAGTGACTGCAGTGACAAATGTAATGTGGCTTTTTTTTTATTTTTTAGCTGGTTGCAATATATGACGACTTACTGTAAAAAAAAAAAAAAAAAACTCACTAGTTCTGTCCTTCGAACTGTTATTTGCTATTCATTAAAAACATCTCTGCTGAAATCAGCCAATCCTCAATCCTTACTTAAAATCTTTATTATAGAACACACGGTGTTTGCCCAGTTTCTAATATATTGAACATTAACTTCCTTTCCAACTTGTTTAAAATGCCATCATATCCGTTATCAAAATATTATGAATGGGTCAAGACCTCAATCTCAAAAAGGCCAAAGGGGTTCAGAATATACCACAGCACAAACAGGACGTTATTATTGACCACCACTGTGATTCAGGAATTTGGTGTGAGTGTGTGTGTGTTTGTTTGTGTGTGTGTGTGTGTGTGTGTGTGTGTGTGTGTGTGTGTGTGTGTGTGTGTGTGTTAATCTTCTTCTCCAGCAAAAATAGATGCAGCGGTCTTTCCTATATTTCATGATAAAATATCAAATATGCCACTCATATTGATAAATGTCATTATGTCCATTGATTATTCATCAATCTTTGTGCATATTTGTGTGTAAATGATTGCAGAAGTTTGTTTACACCCACAAAATTCCATAAAAGCATTACAGAGTAAAAATAAAGGGGACCAAACAATAAGTCAAGTAACAACAAAAGAAAATGTTTGGTCACAAGAAAATATAAATAAATAAATTTCATTATCCAGATCATCCTCCTTTTATATAACAGGATTTCATCTTAATTAAACAACTAACTTAATTTGTCATAAAGTTATTTTGAGAATAGCAAGAGATGATCATAAAACCATTTGAAAGGTGAGTACAATAAGACTGCAGTGTGAAGTTATCAGGTCAACCCAAATAATGAACTCCATCTCCATCTCCATGCATTGGGCCTTTGGACATTTCCGCACTAGACTCTACTCTCTAGACGGGATGCACTTATTTCCAGTGATTTCAGAACAGCGTAAGAGATATTGCATCATCGGGCAGGCATGGCCTATTTAATAATCTAACCCTAACCCTAACCGTAGTTTCTGGATATTTATTTGTTTTCGAAAATAGCTTAACTGTAAGATAATAAAGCATAATAGATATAAAATATAAAATTTAACTGTATGACTGTTTTGGCCTTCATTATCCATCTTTTTTTTTTTTTTTTTTTTTGAAAGTGGGCGTTTTTCCAAGACCTCCAGAAACACACCCACTTTACATCGTGGTAACGAAACCCCTGGAATTTAGTGAATGCCCTTTCTAGACAACACTCTGCCTTACTCAAAGTAATCAAAATTTGAACTAGGCCCATTTATTTCCACTCAGATGCTTGTGAAGCATAAGCTCAGCTTACCTTTTGTTCTAACAATACCTAGCCATTGTTTATATGATTGCTGTCCCAGTTTGACCTTATCTCTACCTTGTTTCCTGTGTTTTCACCTAGCCCTGTTTACCCATCGCCTGACCTATGGCTGTTTTGTTGACTTTAAGTTTGCCTTGTGTTTTAGATTGTTTGCTATAACTTTTATTAAAGCTGCCTTACCTGCGCTTGCATCCGTCTCAGCTTCGCTGTTGTGACACAATTGTGTATTACAGTTATGGGACAAGATGATCTATTTTCTGTTTTCGCTTCAAATCCTCACATTTCTTCTGCTGCAATAAAACTGTGTTTTTTATTTGTCCCGCTCTTATATTTGATGGCTTTTAGGATGGTGTGGAAATAAGTGTGGAGTTAAAGGCCAGTGATGTTTTTGGAGGCTGTTGCTAACAAGACTGTATAATGTTTTGGATGATGATGTGGTAGCAGTTATCACTTTCTTTATAAATTTAAGTACTGTATGTTTGAATACAATAAGTGTGGCTGTCATGTAGATTTTGTGAAAGATCTCTTAAACCCAAAGATCTCCTAATACCCAAATTACATATAAAACTACTACATAACAGATACATAGCCAAAAATTGCCAGTTCAAATAAATTCTACTTAAAATCCTTTTTGCTTGTGAATATATAACATTTTGACCACATATGATGATTGGCTCCGAAGCACACATATCCGATCAACGCAAAGACTTTCACAGATTTTCTTGTGCAAATTCTTCTCTTGTTTTCACTTTTTCCAAATTGTTTCCTGGATTTCTTTTGATTTATTTTTATCAGCAAAACGTAAGGGTTAATATGAGCATGCAATGTGACCAGGTTGCATCTCGCCTTCATTTGAAAGGAAGATTAGACTTTATCAGGATTGGACACTAGAGAGAGACTGAAACAGATGTGAGTTCAATCCAGAATTCCCTAATTAGAGTTTAATCTGACATGAAGAAGAGGAATATTTGAGAAACAGATGGTTCGCATGTGTCCTCTGTGTTTTTATGACACGACCTTGAGTGTGATCTCTTTCTACCGCTGTGTAAAATTTTGTCATGCTTTTTAATCTTTAATTGGAGCGGTGGAAAATAAAAAAAAAAAAAAATTATATTGCACGTTTTTGAATTCAGAAGGAAAATGTGCCACAGTTAGGCAGACAGAAAGACACACAGACCTACACTCTCTTATTAGTTATTAATACTTATGCATCATGTTTCTCATCACATACTGCAGTGCATCATCTAATTAAACACACAATGACACGCTCACACCAAGAGATCCCTCACACTCATTCACACAAATATCCGTAAGGATTTCATAAACCAGCCAAATAACCACTGACTGACAATATTAAACATGAAATATAATCACATGCAAAGCAAATTTGAAGAAGTTTCTTTAGGCTTTGTGAATGTGTATGTGTGGTGAACAGATGTTCAGAAACAGAAGTGAACACATGTTCCAACCGTTACACAAATCCCACAGCTACAAACTTAACTGTGTTCAATTCACTCCCTCAACCTGCAGTCTCAGAACCCAGTCTCTTTTAACACTCAGCCACTTATGGAATGATGTATGAAACTGAGTTAGACAATTTGCTATGTAAGCAACGAAACACAATGAAGCATGGTGTATGAAAACATAACATTTGTGACACGGCATTTCAGTTGTTTGCTTCCAAGCTGAAGGTAAGCTCGGACTATCCAGTGGTGTCCCACAAGGCTTGTTATTAAGTCCTCTTATGTTTTCCCTTAATACAGTATGTGCTCTCTTGGTTACGTTCTCACATTGGCTTTATACCACTGCTATGCTGATGACACTTAGCTCATCCTCTCTTTTCCTCTTTCAACACGTAGGTTTCTGCATGGATATTAGCATGCCTGCAAGATATCTCATCAGCTGAAATTAATCTCAACAAAATCGAGCTGTCATCCCAGGATATGGGTCCCCTTGTCAAGATCATGTAATCTCTCTTAAAAACTCTCAAACATTACCATATGTCACCACATGCAAACTTCTGCATATATTCCAGAATGCAGCTGCTAAACTTTTTTCCAACCATCCCATGTTCTTCCCACACTTCCCCAATTCACCATTAGCTTCATAGCTTCCTAACATTTCTAAAACCCTGATGTTTGTAGCTCAAGCGGTTAAGGCTCTGGGTTGTTGAATGGAAAGCCCTTTCCTTATATGTTCCCACCTCTGCAGACCCCTGCCTTGTGTGTCAATAATTGTCATCCCTATAGTCCTTGTGTTTGTGTTCTTGTGTTCCTGTTTCTGTGTTCTCGTCTTTTGTGTTTCGTTTTTTGTTTCTAGTGATTAAATAGTTTCTTTTTCATTTTCCTGTCTGTTTCTTTGTAAATAAATATTTTGCTCGGCCCTTCTGCACGGCTGTGGACGTCGTTTTTTAATTCTGCTCATTTGTGGACATCATTCGGCTCTCCTGCTCGGCTGTGGACGTCGCTCAGCCCTTCTGGCTACACCACCATTTGCCTTGCTCAGCCCTTCTTGCTACTCTGCCGTGTGCCTCGCTTGGCCCTTCTGACAATGCTCCGCCACCTGCCTCGAGATGTGCCTCGCTCCCCACCTTCCTAGCCGTGTGCCTCGCTCCCCCCACCTGCCTTGCTGTGTGCCTTGTTCCTTGCTCCCTGATCATTTTGGACTTTGGGGCGTGGTTCTGGGTGCCTTGAAGGGGTGTGTATGGTTGGATCAATTCCCTGCCTGAGTTCCAGGGGACATTCTGGCTCTGTTTATCTGTGCCATGTACCTTTTGTTTTTGCTTTTTGTATCACGTGTGGTAGCACCGCACTTTCCTTATTCGTTTCTGCCTCTGCACACCTCTTCCTTGTGTTTCAATGATTGTCACCCCATTTATATGTTTTCCTCCCCTAAATAAACCCCTCTTTTACGTTATCCCTGCTTTTCTGTTTTCAGAACTGAGGCTGTAAAGTAAACACATATTTGCACCTCAAGACAAAAGCCTACACATGTTTTAGCTCCTACTCAAATCCCATACTGTATCTACAAACTTTTAAATGTTTTCATATCACTCTCTCAACCTGCAGAGACAAAACAGAGTCTTTTAAAACTCTTTCACTTTAAATAACCATGAATATAAGAATTACTTTCATTACTAATGAAAAGGTCACATTCATTGCCACATTAATTTTGGTTCTATTTGTGTGCACATTAAAAATATTAAGTGTTGTGGTGTAGAATGTTGGATGTAGAATTGATTTAAATGATTTGCTATGTAAAGAATAAACATCATTGCATGTTGAGGCTTCGGGAAGCTATCAACATTTAGGCACTTGCTGTTTTCTTTTCTTTTTTTACAGAGAGATGTAGTCATGGATTGAATAAACATGAGTCAGTGCAGGTGTATTTCTTTAAATGGGATATCACTGTAAACGAGTGTTGTTTTGATAGAAATCATCAATTCTAAAATGTGTTCATGGGATCTGGTTTGTTTGTTGGACTTCGGAAACAAAGTAAACTATTGTACCAATCTGTGCAATGAGATTGTTTGTTAGCAACTTCTAAAAGCGTTAAAACTTCTCTATGTTTACAGCTTATCCTTCCTGTTACAGCTTCTCCTTCCTTCCAGGGCTTCTTATTGTTATACGATTTTTCTTCTTACTCCCCAGAGAAATACATCTCTCATAAGTATTATTACAGCTTTTTATTACTTCAAGCTGCCGCATAAGCTCGTTTTAATGTTTAGCTGGCCACATTCAGCTTGTACAATCAGTAAAATTTCAAATGTTACAAGGGGGAGAAATTGACAATACAGCGGTTAAAATCCAACACCATTAAGAGAAAAATCGAGGATTCTGCTCATGTCGTTTAGATATAATGACTTACAGATTAAATAATAGAAGCAGCATGTTCAAATATAATTCTGCTTTAATGTTTCATAACCATTTTTTTTTTTTACCAAAATTGTACTTAAGAAAACTTATGACCACTTGAGTGTCAACTGCAACTATTATTAATAAGGTATTATAAAAGGTGTGTGTGTGTGTGTGTGTGTGTGTGTGTGGGTGGGAGTGCTATTTCTGCTGCCTCTTACCTCTTAGGTGATCTTTTCTCTTCAATCACCCTAACATCATTGCCAATTATCAGCTTATAGCCTCTCTCTCTCTCTCTCTCTCTCTCTCTCTCTCTCTCTCTCTCTCTCTCTCTCTCTCTGGCTGTGGTGAGTGAATATTATTTAAAGCGAATATTTATTCCTATTAAAATAGCACACATCATGTATTTGATGGAAGGATGCAATAATGTTCATCCGAGCGCATGCTTATATTGAGACCGATGTGAGTGTCATATCCACTTTGAATGATGAGTATTGAGAGGTCGCCTTCATTTACTGGCACAGGAGCCTCAGTAAACTACTGATACACTTCTGGATCAGAAAGTCAAAAACTGATTGATGTTTGAGAAGTTTCTTCTACTTCTTCTTCTTCTTCTTCTTCTTCTTATTATTATTATTATTATTATTATTATTTTGTCGTTGTTTATTGAATGACAGCATTATGAATTATGACACACTATATTACACAATGATAGCTTATTAAAATGAGTGGATTAATATAAACGTCATTTGAGTAACAAAACATTAATACTGTTATGACTCAGCCCAGACTTTGGCCACGTGCATGTGTTTGTTATTGTTCCTCGTCACGTGTCTGCCCCGCCTTCGTCTGCTCCTCCCTGTCACCACACCTGCTCCTCATTATGTCATCATTGTCTTGTGTATAAATGTGAGCCGCGTTGCCGATGGCAGCGCAGAATCTACTGTTGTCCTGTCCTGTCTTTAGTCTGTGTCATGTTTAGTGTTTCTTTTGTTATTAAACCCTGTTTTGTTTTGCTATCCTGCGTTTGGGTCCGATCATTCATGATAAATACTTTCTGAAATCGGATTTTTTAATTTTCTTCAGTCAGATCCAAGAATCTAAAAGAACCGTAAGATGAAATCTAATTCTGCTGAATTCATACTGTCAGAAAACGGGCTGTCGTAACAGATAAAATACAGACCCAAATGCAGGGATAACACAAAAGGGGGGGTTATTTGGGAAAATAACAAAAGGCTGGAAACACTAGGAACACGGAAAGAGAATCAAAAACAGGAAGTCACAAAACCGGAACTAAACAAATCACAGAAAACAAAACAGACACAGAGACAAGGACACAGCAAAAAAACAGACACAAGACATCAAGATTAAACAAGGGAGGAAATCATAGAAACACAAGGAACTGGTGTGCAGAGGTGGGAACGGATAAGGAAAAGGGCAGGTCTAACACACGTGAAACACAAAAACAAAAAGAAAAGCACACAAACAAAACCTGCCAGAATGTCCGTCTAGTGTCAAGGCAGGAAAAAAAGTCCAAGCTGTTCCTGACACATACCTTAAGTGTGTCATTTTTTTATTCAGATTTTTTGTTGGAAAGCAAGTCCCTGGCATTACAGACCTCAGCATGTTTCCGAGTTATGAAATTTAGAAGACTAAGTACATAAATGGCTGTCAGCTGCATTCATTGGGTTCTGAGGGTTAACTTGGAGAAATGTGTTTTTTTTTTTTTTTGAAGCTTCATCAAAATACAGTGTGTTACCTTTTCACTCTCCTGACTCCTACTGAATCTACATTTCCTTTTTCCTCCTAAACTCGGTGCTCACCCACCAATGTCTATAGTTCATCTCGCTCAACCAGCTTTCTTGTGATCTGCTTAAGCTATCAACTGGATGATAATAAATGATACTAACATAATAAATTGGTTTTGACTGTCAAGGTCAATAAGAACACAGGATCCATGTTAGAGAGCAGAGCTTTTGTTTTAAGATTATGGAGCTAGTTCTAGTACAGTAAGTCCTAGTAAAGTAAACCACTGGCACTATACAGAATGACCAAATGTTTTCAAACACCTGAGCATCATACCCAAATTTTAGTTTTCCTGTAACAAATTTTAAGAATGTCTTTTTTTATTTATATTGCAATTTCCTGTCACTGGTATTAACGCGCCCAAGTATGTCCGAGCATAAAACATTGTCTCTAAACACAAAGCAAGTCCACGAAGTCCATGATATGGTTTGCCAAGACCGGAGTGAAAGATCTAAAGTCACCTGCACAAAATTCTGACCTCAATCCCACTGAACACCTTTGAGATGAAATGAAATGTTGACTGCACTCCTGGCCTCCTCACCCAACATCAGTGTCTTATCTTACTAATGCTTCTGTGGCTAAAAGAGCAAATCCCCAAAGCCATTCTCCAAATCCTTATGAAAAGCTTTTCCAGAGGAGTGAAGGTTATTATAATTGTTAAGAGGAAATAAATCTGTAAATAATTGTTATAAAAAAGTGCATACATATTTACATTTACAGCATTTGACAGACACCAACTAGAGCAAATTACAACTTGCAATAGAGGGTTAAGGGCTTCGCTCAGGGGCCCAGCATTGGCAGACCTGGGATTCAAACTTGCGACCTTCTAATCCTAGTAGACCACTTGGCTACCACATCCCATTGTGCTGGTGTTTACAAACTATTCGCCATATAGTGTAAATTTCAAAAAAGCAACTGATGTTAAGACAAACTGCATATGGCGATTACATTTAATGTGCAATATAAAAAACATTTAAAGTGCTAAAGATTCCATTATTTTAAAACAGAGAATCTGCTGTCCTGCTGTACATTGCAGTGCATCGGATGACAACCAAGCATATGATTTTTCTGGCATGGAAAGGAAAAGCAGTGGGCATTAATCATGCATAGGGTCACTTCTAGGAGTCATGGTATTTGTGCGTTGTTAGTAGGGCAATTTTTTTCCCACTATGTCATCCATGAGAAATAAAGCACATGAAAGTTTATTTTTTATTTTATTTTGAAGTGCCTTCAAAGTCAAACTTATCTCTAGATCTACCATGAATTCACGTTGGGACAGAAGATAGCATTGGGGTATGCTACCATGTTATGGAAAAACTGCCCTGCAGAGCTACATCTACATTTTTAATTTCTAAGACAGATTTTTTTTTAACCATAATTCTAGTTGGCTTGTATATCCATCCTCAAGCAAATACCTCGGATGGTGCACAAGCTGCAGTCAAATCAAATCACACCCCTAGGAAATAGCCATCCCAGCTCTCCTTTTATTATCCTGGGTGGTATCACCACCATATTCCTGCAGTAATTTTACTGGTGGAATAGGCTCACTTCTTTATTTACTGCACAGCTATGGCACTGTTCATTGAGCAGGAGAGCTGATTTTCTTTGCTCTGAAACTAGAGACATTGGGCTAACAAGTGAACGTCAGCTTGACAGCATAAAACCATTTCTTTCTGCCAACAAACTGCCATAAAAATGAATATATAAAAAGATAGGATGTTTTTCTGCCTGCTGCATTGTTTGCGCTGTTTGTTATATACTGTAGATAACTTTGTCTGCAATCTTTGCTAGTGATGTAACAGTGAGAAAACCAGAGCCATTTTTTTTTACTGAGAGAACTTTAGTCTGATTACCTTAAACTGTATAAAGTGCAAATCTATAATCAGTTAATTAGTTTATTTAGTACTTTATTTAGCCTGTATATAGCTTTGTATGTACTACTGTACTCATTTGTGTCGCACCATGGCCTTGGAACAATGGCATTTTGTTCTGATGTATATCGGTATGTAAAGGAATAACAATAAAACCACACTTGAATTAAATACAAAAGTAAAGGTAATGTGAAATTTGAGGCAAGGTAGCATTAGATGAGTCATATAGTATTTAAAACAGCTCCATTTTGTCTGTGCTTAGGCTGGTTTGTCCCTTATGCAAGGTGAATACATTTCGGGAATTTGATGCTTATCCGATCCCATGTGTCGTTGAGCTCCTGGATCAGTTTGTTGTGGCTCATTTTTATTCTATCATGGATTTTACCAAGGGCTATTGGCAAACTCCGTTAACATCAAAGTGATAAAGAGGAGTCGCACAATGACTTGGAAGAGTCCTATTGTGCTTGTGCCTGGGAAGGATGAGTCAGTTTGTTTTCTGCATGGACTTCTGCAAGATAAATACCTTTCTGCAATTTGATGCCTATCTAACACTTTAATGAAATCCTGGATCGGCTAGGAGTGGCTTGTTTCTATTCTGTCTTGGATTTTACCATAGGGTTATTGGCAGATACTTTTATCACCAAAATCCAAGAAAGGCCAGACTCATGATGACCCCATCAGGAGCAAGCCGAGGTGTGGATTCACCGGGATCCAAAGCAAACTAACCAAACAAACTAATACGGCTGTTGATCAAATCTAGACCAAATACTAAAAAGGAAGTAAGACAGAAGTGAAGCATGTGTTATATTATTACAGGTTTGTATCTAATCAGTTGATCCTCTGACTGATCTGAGATGGTCATACCTGGTCCAATAATTTGAGCAGGCCAGAGAGCCTTGGTGAGTGTTAAAGTGGATCTCCACTTTAGCCTCAATTTTCCTCTCCTGATTGTTCTCTATTTAGGGTTGCAGGCTCACAAGTCAGACCAAACTCTAAGGATCATTATGTTCAAGATGGTACAGAGAGAGAAGAGCACCATGTATTGCACATTAGCTGAAAGCTTTTTTATCTGAAAAGCAAGCACAGCACTGTTGAAAAGGAGTGTCTAGCTAGTGAGAAGTCATCACTCGAGCCTTCATTATGCTTTTTTATTTACCCTTTAATCCTCTGTTCATTCCATAATTCCCTGCGGTGCCACCACAGCATGAAGCATGCCATATCTGCGGTTAAAGTATTTTGAGTTCACAGTGATCCAGGGTGAAGATGTGCAGACTCTCTAATCAAGGAGGGTGGGTTAGTCACAGCCCAGTTAGGTAGAGGGTTTAGCATGGGTCTGCACTGAATAGGATGTGATCTAAATAGGAAATGACTAACATATCACATCTGCGGCATTTTTTCCCTCATCTATACCTGTGATTTTGCTCTTACTCTCTTTTTAAAAACTGCATTTGTGTGGCAGTGAATAGGCACAAAACCAACGCTAAGCAAAGAAGTGACAAGCGAGCTGTTTCCCTTGGAGTTCACATTAATTGACTGCGCTAAGGGGCGTGAGATAAAAATAAACGCTCACACGCGTTCTTACCCCAGGTCGTCTGTGTTCTCGTCTGAGTTCTCTGAGCAGCATGTTACTAAACTATTTTTTTTCTAGTCTTTATCTAAAGGATTACTACTGTACGAATTATTTTTCCAAAGGAACAGCACAATTTTTATATGATTATGTAGCCTTATCTCTCTCTGAGCATAATTCCTAATGTTATATGATGATATATAACGTTCATATTAATAAGTATATTATGATATTATCTGTAATATAAAAAAGGATGGTGATCCCTTTATCACACTCATCTCATGGTCTGATAAGATGACTCTCAGAGCTCCGTCTCATATCTGTTCTGTTCAGAGTCACAATCACCATCATACTCTATCGATTTCTTCAGTGTTTAATGGGAAAAGCCAGAGTGAATTCATCACACACTTCTCTTTTTTTACTCTTCTAGACATGATGATTTCAAATACTCTCTCTCTCTCTCTCTCTCTCTCTCTCTCTCTCTCTCTCTCTCTCTCTCACACACACACACACACACACACACACACACACACACACACCCCAACCTTCAAGCTCAACTCACTTCATATTCAATGTAAATGCTATACTAGACAATAACAGATCAAGAGGAGAAACAAAAAAAAAAGATGTCTGAAAGTAAATGCTGATCAAACTTAGCTTAAGAACGTACTTGAGCTTTCTCTCTTTGTTTTGTGGGTCATAAATCTCTGAGTGTCAAAAACTTAACTAGTGTGAAGGACAGAGAAAGGTACATTCATTTACCGAATCCATGCATTCTGTGATACTGCGCAAAAAGACACTGCAATGTAATGCAATTTGTGAAGGAATGATATGAACGTTTCCGAGCTTCAGCTGAGATTTAAATATGATTTAAGCTAATGCACATACAGCAATTCCTCATAAAGATGCATTTTGTTCTTTACATTGATGAAGGGTATGGATTAGATTGAAACAGAATATATGAATTGTAAAATGTCCTGTTCACACTATATGTGTATTCAAATCAGCTTTATAGACACTAGTGAGTAAAGAGAATGTAAAAGGGAGGCAGGCTTTTTTGGGGGCCAATATAAGTCTGAGTTCAGTTTCCTGTTCAGCACACCATGCTGACTAACAAGCAATAAATAAATAAATAAATAAATAAATAAATAAATAAATAAATAATTGTACCAGAAATTCAATTTAAATTCTCAGAAGTTCAACAAAATTAATTGTATGATTTGCCAATTGAGGTTATTCCCCTCTTCCATTTTTTCATTTTAATTTTTATCATTTTAACTTAAACAAAACTATGTGTGTATATATTTTTTTTAAATTTAAAATTTTCAGGTTATTATCAGCATGCAGTTAAATCCTAAATCCCTCCATCTGTGTACTTCTCAATTTTAGATACTATTCCATCCTTAAAACTTCCAACAGTGTGCAGAAGCTATAATAAATGTTCATTGCTTCAGCGGTGCTTACATACTGTTACATCAGAGTCACCAAAGGCTAAACCATAAACATGGATATCTTCTAGAAAGTTCAATAATTTAGCCTGGTGGCTTTGTCCTCAAATGAACGGAACTTTTTCTTTGTCAGAAGTAAACATTTGTGAACTGACTGATTGTTACTGATCATCTGACATGAAAATCTGGCTCCTATCTTGAATACGAATCGTATTTGTGCATTTCTACTCTTTTTTTGGAGAATATATTAGAATTAAGAGCTAATGAAGCAGTTAATTAAAAACACTCTTCTATTATATTCTGCAACGTGTGTAATAAGTTAGAATTTAACCATAAATTAAAAGCTGCCTGTCTTTTTTGTGCCATGTGACCTGTCATTGTGCGACATTGTCATTTACGGCATTTGGCATACGCACTTATTCAGAGCGATGTACAAAAGTGCTTTTAAGTCTCCATCATTGAATACATTAACTCTGGTTCACTAGGTTACAAACTCAAGATCAACCTAACACATTGTTCAAGTATATATATATATATATATATATATATATATAGGTATATATATATATATATAGAAAGATATATATATATATATGACAAACTGGGGACAAAGTGCTAAGTATTTCAAGGAGAAGTAGGTTTCAACCATGGTTTGAAGATGAAGCCAGTGACTCAGCTGTCTGGACTGCTAGGGGAGGTTCATTCTACCACCTCGATGCAAGAACAGAAAAGAGTCTTGTTGTATACTTACCTCTTACCCTGAGAGATGGTGGGACCAGTCGAGCAGTGATGGTAGCTAGGAGGGTGTGGGGTGCAGTGTGAGGAGTAATGAGGGCTTTGAAGTGAGGGATCTGGTCCATTTTTATCTTTGTAGAGAAGCGTCAGTGTTTTGAATCTGATGTGTGCAGCTACTGGAAGCCAGTGGAGGGATGTGTGAGTGGTGTGTGAGAACTTAGGCAGGATGATAACAAGTCGTGCAGCTGCATTTCGGATAATTTGCAGAGGACGAATTACGTTCATAGGTAGACCTGCAAGCAATGAGTTGCAGTAGTCCAGTCTTGAGATGGCAAGAGACTGAACAAGTAGCTGAGCAGCCTGTGGGGACAAAAATGGCCAAATCCTTCTAATGTTGTAGAGAAGGAGCTGACATGAGTGTGTTACATTAGCAACATGCGAAAAAAAGGACAGTTGATTGTCCATGGTTACCCCAAGGATGCGAGCTGGGACTGAAGGGTAGATCAGATCGTTATGCAGGAATATTGCAAGATCATGGCCTGGGGATGAATCACCTGGGATGATCAGCAGTTCTGTTTTGCTAGGATTGAGCTTCAATTGATGAGCCGTCATCCACGATGAAATTTCCGCCAGACGTGCTGAGATCCAAGCAGAAGCTGTGGTATCTGAGGGTGGGAAAGGGAAGATAAGTTGAGTATCATCAGCATAGCAGTGGTAAGAGAACCTGTGTGAAGAAATACCTTTACTGAGAGAGTGAGAATAAAGCGAGAAAAGGAGAGGACCAAGTACAAAGTCCTGTGGGACACCAGTGGAGAGACTGCGTATGAGTCAGCTAAATGTTACCTGACATGAGTGTCCTTCCGTGTAGGAAGCAAAATATTCCCATGCTGATCTGCAAATTCCAAGACTCCTGAGGGTAGACAAGAGAATCTAGAATGTTCTGCTTTAAAGCCAGACTGGTTCGGATCTTGGAGGTTGTTCTGTGAGAGATAGACAGACAGTTGATTATAGACAATACATTCCAGAATTGAAGAAAGAAAAGAGAGAAGTGAGACCAGTCTGTAGTTACTGATGTTTGATGGATCCAGAGCAAGTTTCTTCAAGATGGGAATAACCCTTGTTCTCTTGAAGGCAGTTGGTACATGACCAGATGTTTGGGATTTAAAACACAACCTACTGTACTCCATTGTTGCTGTGAGTAGCTAAGTGGAAATGGTGAATTTTTCTGTGTTTAAAATAATTGAGGGCATTATTTTTAACACAGTTTGTAATGTTACACAACGTATATTTAACCAGGCAAACACCCAATACATCCCATAACTTTGTGCTTCTGAACATCTGATCACTTGCACATTATCATTTTGTGCTTCTTATTAGTATGAACAGCAGCTACGCTAATTCCACTCCACTTGCTTCTCATTTTCTACCCATGCTGAGGCATCCAGCTCCAGTTGTGTTCCACTTCATAAAGATGTTGGACCTTCAGTGAGGAGAGGGTAAACTTGTGAGGATCCTGAGACATCTGGAGATGTACCAGCTCCAGTTGGGTTCTGCTTCATGAAGCTTTCAAATAGAAGATACCAACTACATGTCATCTTTGTGGACAACAACCTCCTAATCATTAAACAATTGTTGGACTGTATCTGACTGTATAAAGGACATTATTCATAATAACACTCTCTGGCGTTTATAAGAGTTTATAACACTCTTGAGTCTGGTTCTGCTCAAAGTTTCTTCCTCTTCCATCTAAGGGATTTTTCCTTTCTACAGTTGCCTCAATCACCACAAACTTACTCATTAGGGATAAATACAAACGAATTTAAATATAAAGTCTAATATTAATCTTGAATTGATCTTTGTATACTATATTTCTTATGTTCTGTAAAGCTGCTTGCATTACAGTTAATTTCCAATAGATGAGGATAATAATAATAATAATAATAATAATAATAATAATAATAATAATAATAATAATAATAATAATAAAATAAATCCAAATGTAGATTTAGATCCGTAATGAGCAAACTAGAGGAGATTGTTGTAGAAGGCCAACAATAGTACATGGTATGGGGTGTTTGAATCCTGGGGCAGTTTTGGAGTCCTGGGATTGATTGATCAAGTCTTTGATCCATGTAATCCAGGTTCTGAATAAGAGCGGAATTGAAACGTTTGGTTTATTTTTCATTTTTCCAGAAATGATCATTAATGAAAAAAAAAAAAAAAAAAAGATCTGGAAATTTCTTTCTTTTACATCAGACCTTTGTCAGAAAAATCACCTAAACAGGTAGTATATAGCCAACAGATTCTGATAATTATATACATCACTGCTTTTAAAATATTTGTCAATTTCTAAGATTGTTTTATACTCACGTGTGATTTTCAGGTTACAGAGTTATGGGCCACTTTATTAGGAACACCTGCATATTCATTCCATTATCCAGTTAGCCAGCAGCATAATGCTTAAAATCATACAGCTCTTATTTTTTTATTTATTTATTTATTTATTTATTTTTTTCAAGACAAATTTTGTTGTTAACAGCAACACTTTTTTTGTGGCTTAGTGTCAGTTGTGTAGGTAGAAACGGTTTGGTGTTCCTCCACTCTCCGCAGCAATGGCTGTATATGTGTTTCTGTAGGTTGGCATGGCTTTTCAATATCTCCTCACAATAAGCACTGGAAACACAGAGCTTCTACAATCTTGCTTTCTGTGACATGAAAATAAACAATTCAACAATGCCATGCCTGCTGCATCCAATGTCAGATCTCGCATATGTGAACTGGCAAAAGAAGTATGAAATTTAGTTTTCCTCTGTGGCAGCTTCTAGCCAACTCAAACATCAGTGTTATCTGCGTTTATGGATAACATCTGATAAAGCGTCTTTATGGCTTTGTAAATTTCTCCTGCTGGGATTTATGTTAAATCTGGTTTTGTCTTCTGTTGCAAGTTAACAGGTCTCTTGGGTTTGCAGTGTTACTGAAGACAGAGAGAGAGAGAGAGAGAGAGAGAGAGAGAGAGAGAGAGAGAGGCTGTATACTTGGCAATAAACTCAAACACTATGTCTATTTGACTGTATTGTGCACAATCCTAAGCATTTTTTTTCTTTTATATTTTTCATACGCTTCCCAATAGCAGAAAAAATCAAGACTTTGATTTTTCTCCTGTGTGCCCTGGACATTTTGGAGTGGAAAAGCTTATGTTCTGTCTGTGTTTCTGTGTGTGTGTGTGTGTGTGTGTGTGTGTGTGTGTGTGTGTGTGTGTGTGTGTGAATCAGCCAACTTTTTTTTTCCCTCTCTTCCCAAAAAGTAACAGACAAAGCCAAAGCACGATGCGACTCGGGCGACTGATTCATTCACAGTGAGCATAGAGAGAGAGAGACGCACACACAGACACACACTGTCCTGTGAAGGGATGATAAAGACTGGTGTCAGTGTGTGAAGGCAGAAGAGAGGATTATCCTCACTGCAGAAAAATCCTCGGAAATAATTGTTACGTTACATTAATTCAATACAATACCTCCTGTATTAAGTACAGTGCTACTGTGTCCCCTGTGAATTATCATTTACTCGTTCTGTCTGCAAATAACAGCTCGTGAAACAGTGGGAAATGAAACAGTGGGAGTCTGTGAGATGAAATATTTCTGGAGACATGATTAGCAATGCCATGCTCACACACACACACACACACACACACACACACACACACACACACACACACACACACACACATCAAGGACATGTGGATTTATGGATGTGCATAATATTTATGGGCGTTTATAAATTGCCCTTCCACTTTGCAACAGTCTTTTCGCTTGTTATCAGATACAGAGAGCATTTTTAATAAAGCCCACTTTGATAATCATGCTTTCAATAGCTCTTAGCAGCAGCTCTGTTCTATTGTAAATATACAGTACCTGTGTGGTGTGTATTTTTATTATTATATTATTGCTTAATTCACAAAGGATTGCGGATTAGCAAGTAGGCTAATCAAGCAAGGGGCAGTCGTGGCCTAATGGTTAGGGAGTCTGATTCGTAACCCAAAGGTTGTGGGTTCGAGTCTTGGGCCGGCCATGACTGAGGTGCCCTTGAGCAAGGCACCGAACCCCCCAACTGCTCCCCGGGCACTACAGCATAAATGGCTGCCCACTGCTCCGGGTGTGTGTTCACGGTGTGTGTGTGTGTGTGTGTGCACTTTGGATGGGTTAAATGAAGAAAACAAATTTTGAGTATGGGTCGCCGTACTTAGCTGTATGTCACATCACTTTATCTAATGTAAGATAGTAACCACTTCGTTGTGAACTTACGCTATTTAGTAAAGAGATATACTGTTAAAGATTTGCTTACTTTTATACTTTTAAAACTTGATGGAGTAAAACACCGGTGCAGCAGGTAGCGTTGATGTGGGAGGAAACCAGAGAACTAGTGGAAACCCACATGTTCTTCCTGTGCCTGCACTGGTTTCCACTGGTTTCCTCCCACCTTCCAAAAACATGCTGGGATCTGTGCTTTTTCTGCTGCCAAGTGATGACAAAAATATAACATAAAACTACAATATATCACAAATCTAACGCACCTTACTAAACCTATATGTATCGTCGCATTAGCACTGCTATGATGTTACCATTTGTTTTCTACTGAATATTGCGGTATAAATAAGTTCACCCCTGTTGTCAGTAAGTGAGTAAGTTTACTCATGTTTATGCTTTGACAAAAGAAAAAAAAAAAGATGTTACACAGTTTCCTCCGTCCCCATTCTTGTGCAGCTCTCAATAATAATACTTCAATGCCAATAATTTAGTACACAGTGAGTGAGTGAGTGAGTGAGTGTACACGGAGAGTGAGTGAGTGAGTGAGTAAGTGAGTGAGTGAGTGTACACAGTGAGTGAGTGAGTGAGTGAGTGAGTGAGACTGAGTATACACAGTGAGTGAGTGAGTGAGTGAGTGAGTGAGTGAGTGTACACGGTGAGTGAGTGAGTGAGTGAGTAAGTGAGTGAGTGAGTGTACACAGTGAGTGAGTGAGTGAGTGAGTGAGACTGAGTATACACAGTGAGTGAGTGAGTGAGTGAGTGAGTGAGTGTACACAGTGAGTGAGTGAGTGAGTGAGTGTACACGGTGAGTAAGTGAGTGAGTGAGTGAGTGTACACAGTAAGTGAGTGAGTGAGTGAGTGTACACGGTGAGTGAGTGAGTGAGTGAGTGAGTGAGTGAGTAAGTGAGTGAGACTAAGTATACACAGTGAGTGAGTGAGTGAGTGAGTGAGTGAGTGAGTGAGTGAGACTGAGTATACACAGTGAGTGAGTGAGTGAGTGAGTGAGTGTACACAGTGAGTGAGTGAGTGAGTGAGTGAGTGAATGAGTGAGACTAAGTATACACAGTGAGTGAGTGAGTGAGTGAGTGAGTGAGTGAGACTGAGTATACACAGTGAGTGAGTGAGTGAGTGAGTGAGTGAGTGAGTGAGTGAGTGAGTGAGACTGAGTATACACAGTGAGTGAGTGAGTGAGTGAGTGAGTGAGTGAGTGAGTGAGTGAGTGAGTGAGAGAGTGAGTGAGTGTACACAGTGAGTGATTGAGTGAGTGAGTGACTGACTGAGTATACACAGTGAGTGAGTGAGTGAGTGAGGGAGTGAGTGAGACTGAGTATACACAGTGAGTGAGTGAGTGAGTGAGTGAGTGAGTGAGTGAGTGAGTGAGTGAGACTGAGTATACACAGTGAGTGAGTGAGTGAGTGAGTGAGTGAGTGTACACAGTGAGTGAGTGAGTGAGTGAGTGAGTGAGTGAGTGACTGAGTGACTGAGTATACACAGTGAGTGAGTGAGTGAGTGAGTGAGTGAGTGAGTGAGTGAGTGAGTATACACAGTGAGTGAGTGAGTGAGTGAGTATACACAGTGAGTGAGTGAGTGAGTGAGTGAGAGAGTGACTGAGTATACACAGTGAGTGAGTGGGTGAGTGAGTGACTGAGTATACACAGTGAGTGAGTGAGTGAGTGAGTATACACAGTGAGTGAGTGAGTGAGTGAGGCAGTGACTGAGTATACACAGTGAGTGAGTGAGTGAGTGAGTGAGTGAGTGAGTGAGTGAGTGTACACAGTGAGTGAGTGAGTGAGTGAGTGAGTGTACACAGTGAGTGAGTGAGTGAGTGAGTGAGTGAGTGAGTGAGTAAGTGAGTCTGCGTGTACATTGTGACTGAGTATACACAGTGAGTGAGAGAGTGAGTGAGTGAGTGAGACTGAGTATACACAGTGAGTGAGTGAGTGAATGAGTGAGTGAGTGAGTATACACAGTGAGTGAGTGAGTGAGTGAGTGAGTGTACACAGTGAGTGAGTGAGTGAGTGAGTGTACACGGTAAGTGAGTGAGTGAGTAAGTGTACACAGTGAGTGAGTGAGTGAGTGAGTGAGTGAGACTGAGTATACACAGTGAGTGAGTGAGTGAGTGAGTGAGTGAGTGAGTGTACACAGTGAGTGAGTGAGTGAGTGTGCACGGTGAGTGAGTGAGTGAGTGAGTGAGTAAGTGAGTGAGTGAGTGTACACAGTGAGTGAGTGAGTGAGTGAGTGAGACTGAGTATACACAGTGAGTGAGTGTGTGAGTGAGTATACACAGTGAGTGAGTGAGTGAGTGAGTGAGTGTACACAGTGAGTGAGTGAGTGAGTGAGTGACTGAGTATACACAGTGAGTGAGTGAGTGAGTGAGTGAGTGAGTGAGTGAGTGAGTGAGTAAGTGAGTCTGCGTGTACATTGTGACTGAGTATACACAGTGAGTGAGAGAGTGAGTGAGTGAGTGAGACTGAGTATACACAGTGAGTGAGTGAGTGAATGAGTGAGTGAGTGAGTATACACAGTGAGTGAGTGAGTGAGTGAGTGAGTGTACACAGTGAGTGAGTGAGTGAGTGAGTGTACACGGTAAGTGAGTGAGTGAGTAAGTGTACACAGTGAGTGAGTGAGTGAGTGAGTGAGTGAGTGAGTGAGTGAGTGAGTGAGTGAGACTGAGTATACACAGTGAGTGAGTGAGTGAGTGAGTGAGTGAGTGTACACAGTGAGTGAGTGAGTGAGTGTGCACGGTGAGTGAGTGAGTGAGTGAGTAAGTGAGTGAGTGAGTGTACACAGTGAGTGAGTGAGTGAGTGAGTGAGACTGAGTATACACAGTGAGTGAGTGAGTGAGTGAGTGAGTGAGTGAGTGAGTGAGTGAGTGACTGAGTGACTGAGTATACACAGTGAGTGAGTGAGTGAGGGAGTGAGTGAGACTGAGTATACACAGTGAGTGAGTGAGTGAGTGAGTGAGTGAGTGAGTGAGTGAGTGAGTGAGTGAGACTGAGTATACACAGTGAGTGAGTGAGTGAGTGAGTGAGTGAGTATACACAGTGAGTGAGTAAGTATACAGTGAGTGAGTGAGTATACACAGTGAGTGAGTGAGTGAGTGAGTGAGTGAGTGAGTGAGTGAGTGAGTGATTAAACCAGTTCCCCAAAGTGCTTCTCACCTAGACCTGACTGAATGTGTTAAAAGTAACTTTTTAGTAAGTAACAATACAGTACTGTGTAACAGTAAATAAGTAACAATACAGTACTGTGTAACAGTAAATAAGTAACAATACAGTACTGTGTAACAGTAAATAAGTAACAATACAGTACTGTGTAACAGTAAATAAGTAACAATACAGTACTGTGTAACAGTAAATAAGTAACAATTTACTTATTTTTGCCCCAAATGTTTGTACTTCACTTCAGTTCTTTACTCACACAACTTTTCCGTGTTGCTTGTAATTGTTCATCATGAAATGAGTAACTTTTGTAACAAATATAAAAACCACACAAAATCTGGATCTGATCTCTCTCACTCTGTCAATGAATATCTACCAGGAGTGCTTTCATTTTACAGGATGGATCTAGAGGAGAAACACACACACACACACACACACACACACACACACACACACACACACACACACACACACACAGTCAGAGTCTGTTTTCAAAAGTGCAACAGCAACACCAAGTGGATGTACCTGGGAAATCCATGAAGTACATGAATGCAGCACAGTTTACATGCTGTTTACTTGAAAGATAATTCAATTAATTTGTTTAGAACTTTTAATAATTCTCATTGTGCCAAAGCAGCTTTACAACAGGATAAAAATGTTATACATCTCTATATATCTCTAATATCTATCCCTAATGATCAAGCCTGAGGTGATGGTAGTGAGGAAAAAAAACTCCCTGAGATGTTATGAGGAAGGAACCGTGAGAGGAACCAGACTCAGAAGTGAACCTCGTCCTCATTTGAGTGACACTGGAAAGGAAATAATGTGAATGTAAATAAAGTCCTTTCTACATCAGTTTGTAGTCAAGTGGAATTAAGCAACCAAGAGGAACTAACAGTTCATTACAGACTTAACACTACTTCCTTCCTGACGGAGTCTTTTAAACGTTCACTAATTCCCGGAGCACAAAACTGTCCAACACGATGGCAGTTCAAAGACATTGTGATAGTCTCCAAGTGGTTCTGTCCACAGCAGTCCCATGGGTCACAGGCCGTCCATACAGATCTATTCCTTACAGAGTGCACCGCTAAGAGACGAGGCTCCAACCTGGGGTAGGGGTCAGGATGGATGAGGTAATACTGTAAAGAATTCAGTAGCATGTATAGCTCAAAAGAGAGAGAGAGAGAGAGAGAGAGAGAGAGAGAGAGAGAGAGAGAGAGAGAGATGAACAAAAAAAAAATAAAGTTTCCTCACTTGTAACATCATAAGACTTTGCCCAAAGTACCTTGTTTCAGTAGGTCTCACTAAGTGGAGGGGGTCATGTCTTCTTTATTGTATATTTATTGTTTTTTTATTCTTTCTTTTATTATTATTATTATTATTATTAATAATCATTTTAAAGTTTTTGTGACACATTTTTTGACTGCTGTGTTGCTGCTATAGTTTAATAAAACTCGTTTTAAATAGTAATAGTGCAAGTTCTCTGGTTAACTGCACGCGCGCACACACACACACACACACACACACACACAGAGACGGACAGAGCTATCCACACAAGAAGGCTTTAGACAGATGACCGACTACAACGTTAGAAACATGAGTAAACTCATTCGTATGATTTATTTGCATGTATTTAATTGTTCACAGATAAACAGCAGTATAAAGAGAAAATTAAGCTGTATGAAATCTGATTTACATCCATCTTCACAGTCATAACATTCAATATATGATAGAACTAATGTTATTCACATTAAAAATAAAGATGCAGAAAAATACTCTCATTTTATTCTTTTATAATCTCTTTCATTTACACAGATGAGACTCAACGAAAACGACTGCAGCACTGGGAAGTAATAAAGCAAGGAAATGAAAATACACAATCCATTTATTTTTAAGTGGATTTTTTTTTTTTTTACTTAACATGCAATTGATTAACACACACTAGAGTAACAACAGCTTTTCAGAAACACACACAAACTCCACACTGTTCAAGAGTTTGTGTTCCAACACTGCTGCTCTTTATTCAGCTTTATTCTTCAGTCCATGAACCTTAGCCTG
>NC_062522.1:7385389-7467889 GCF_022655615.1 Tachysurus fulvidraco
GAGACTCACCTGGTATTTTTCATACAGTATTGGACAGGTGAACACTGCAACTTCACCTACAAGAGAAGAGAGAAATCGATGATCACTACACTAAATGACAAGTCAGATTCTCTAAAGCATAACAGAAGTGTCAATGTTTATTATTCACCAGAGCTGACTGAGGATCTAGAGCTATTGCTGGCTTCCATCCCTGAATTAAACAGTCCCTAGCGCTTTGGCCCAAAACTGACTTCTCTGCCTTCTTGCTTACAAATGAGTAAACAAAGCCACTGATAAGCTTTTCTTCATGTTAACCATCTGCCCCTGTATTCTCTATCCAGTCTCCTTTAGATCATCTCACATCGTAAACTCCAAACCCATCTGAAGGGGATGTGTGTGAGTCGGGGCCAATTCTCCTTTAGCATCACAACAGGTAAAAACTAGCTATTCCTAACGAGTGCATGCAGTTAACACTAAAATAGAAATCTGCTGTGTGCTCAAACATCATGTCTAATAATAATAATAATAATAATAATAATAATAATAATAATAATAATAATACGTGGATATATACATATTGTATTCTTTTATATGTCAACAATAATCCTGCATCGTCATGGACACCTCTCTCCCAGCTCAAACTATTTACCCTCCTACCCTCTGGGAAGAGGTTCAGATGCCTGCAGTCCAAGACCAGAATGCTAAGGAAGAGCTTTTACCACACAGCACACCCTTCAACTCCACCCCCTAAACCTAACAACTGGTTGGGTCGCCCTTAGCAGCAAGAACTGCAATCAAATGTTTGTGATAACTTGCAATGAATCTGTTGAAGCGCTGTGGAGGAATTTTGGTCCACCAATCTTTGCAGAATTGTTGAAATTTAGCCACATTGGAGGGTTTTCGAGCATGAACCTCCTTTTTAAGGACATGCCACAAAATCTCAATAGGGGACTCATGTCAGGACTTTGACTAGGCCACTCCAAAAGTCTTCATTTTGTTTTTCTTCAGACATTCCGAGGTGGACTTGCTGGTGTGTTTTGGATCATTGTCCTGCTGCAGAACCAAAGTTTGCTTCAGCTTGAGGTCACGAACAGTTGGCCGCATGTTGTCCTTCAGGATTTTTTTTGGTAGACAGCAGAATTCATGGTTCCATTCATCACAGCAAGTCTTCCAGGTTCTGAAGCAGCAAAACAACCCCAGACCATCACACTACCACCACCATATTTTACTGTTGGTATGATGTTCTTTTTCTGACATGCAGTGTTACTTTTACACCAGATGTAATGCAGACAGTCCTTCCAAAAAAGTTCTTTTGTCTCGTCAGAACACGGAGTATTTTCCCAGAAGCCTTGGGGTTCATCAAGATGTTCCTTGGCAAATCTGAGACGAGCCTTTATGTTCTTTTTGCTCAGCAGCAATGCTTTAGAATTGATCAATCTCAGTTACTTTCTCTCTGATTTGTTCCTGAATTTCTTTGGATCTCAGCATGATGTGTAGCTTTTGAGGATCTTTTGGTCTATGTAACTTTGTCAGTCAGGTCTTATTTAAGTGTCTCTTGATTGTGAACAGGTGTGTCAGTAATCAGGCCTGGCTGTGGCTAGGGAAACTAAACTCAGGTGTGATAAACCACAGTTATGTTTTAACAGGGGGGCAAACACTTTCACACACGGCCATGTAGGTTTGAATTTTGTTTTCTCTAAATAATAAAAACCTTCATTTAAAAACTGCATGTTGTGTTTACTTGTGTTATATTTGACTAATGTTTCAATTTGTTTGATGATCTGATCTGAAATATTAAAGTGTGACAAACGTGCAAAACAATTTAAAATCAGGAAGGGGGCCAACACTTTTTTTTTTTTTTTTTTTAACATGTATTTATACTTTATCATGTGTAATTTTTCACTGTGTATATGTGTGTGTGTGTGTGTGTGTATTATATATTTACACATACACACACACACACACACACACACACACACACACACACACATATATAATATGTTGAATCAGTAAACAAACCCACAACACAATTTAGCAAACATAAGATGAGACTGAAACAGAGGACTGATTGGTTACTGATAATGAGTCTTGTAGATCTTTCTTTAAAATTGATCTGATTCATTTTATGTGGGTTTCTCTTTACATGACCAAGTGATCCTAAACTTTTGAACGGTCGTTAATATCTATTTATTTATGTATATCTATGTCTGTGCAGTGATGCTAAGCTGCTAACTGCATTTCATTGCCTTGTACCCACGTGCAATGACAATAATGTTGAACCTAATCGAATCTACTAAAACTAAAATATTAACTAACAACAACAACAACAATAATAATAATAATAATAATAATAATAATAATAATAATTACAGGCCAAGACAGTCTTAAGTCCACGGTTTTAAGTGAATGCTGGTTACTGATTCTTAATAAAGTTATAATATATTTGGAGCATAAATTCTGATGACTATCCATGAATCAAACTTTTTGTGCTTATGATTTATTTCATCAGTTGATTCACTATGAAAGAAATCATAAGCACATAAGATTCATACAGCTACAGGACACATCCTTTCATCTCCGGGAATGAATTTACATATTTTATTTTATTCAGGTTTGCATTAACCTCTGCTTTACCTTAGAAAGTGAAATTTTGATGTGTCTATATCTAAAAGATTTTGAATTTGCCTACATGTAAGATTTTTAAGAATAGTTAAGTATTTAACTCATTTCTATCTTTAATTAGTTTGGATGGATGGATGGATGGATGGATGGATGGATGGATGCTTTATTAAAACCCCACCATGGAACTTGGTTTGCATGAGCAGCTGAACATAGCCATACAGGAAATATAATTTAATAAATATTATGGCAACAGAAATTACTAATCTTTCTGTTCCAAAGCTGGTTGGTTGCGGATTTATTTTGCATTTTTTATTTTTATTTTTTATTATTATTATTTCTAGCAAAATCTGTTCTGCTTTGTTAGGCTTTGCTGCTCAAACCCGCGTTAATACATCAGGAGTATGAGAGTCAACAGTGCGGGGAACAAAAACGTCGACTCCTGTGAGATGTCAGACGTGAAAGAGAAATGCAAACAGACCTAAAAATAGAGATGTCTAGAGAACGTGGATCTAGATCTATCACATAAATACACAAGTTGAGTTTTATGAGAGTTTTATGGCAGCAGATCTTTCAAAGAGGTCCAGAGTATGCAAGTTGTAAGGGTGTAAATACCTAAAGCGATATAAGCCAGCAATGTGACTATAAACAGTTTAGATCTAAAAATAAAGAGAAGTCATTTGTGCTTAATTCAGGATGGCCAAGCTAGTCACAGGTATAATCTGAGCTGAGCATTCGATGGGTGTGAGATGAATTTTGAATAAGTTACAGTTTATTCAGCTTTATGCCAGAGGAAAACTTATTTAAAAAAAAAAAAAAGCTTTACACACTAGTGACACACTGCCATTAAAAAGCTTAGAGGTTCTATTAAGAACGGCTTTGGGCAGTAGTTTAAGTTATTTAAAGCCATTACCGTGGATCCAATGCCATCGTAACTCTGAGTGACATTTTGTATAACAACCGAAGACGTTGTCGTCAAAATTGTGTGACCGAGGAGGAGAAAATATGACGCAGACTACGATCCGGATCAGGAGGAAAACATTGTGACAGGGGCAGTAAAGGATTTATGCTTATCGATAGATACAAAGTGGAGTCTGCCAGAGACGAGATGTAAACCGTGCCAGAAATTTCCCGGGGAGTGAAATTCTTTTCGCTCCATCAATGTCTGCACTGAGCTCTAACAGACGGAGGAGACCGAGGGTACGACAGACAGCAGACGAGAGAAGAGCATTAATGACTGGTACAAGAGCTGTGTCTGTGCTGTGCAGTGACAAGAAACCAGACCGGAAAAGCTCAGAGAGGTCGTTATAGCAAGGTCATTCTGTAGCAGAGCGGCTACAAGTCTTCCGAGATTGGAAACGAGCCCACCGTTTTTTTGTTGTTTTTTTAATGTGATGTACAAATAAAAATTTTACAAACCATAAACCTACTTGAAATGTGTATGAACATTTTCTTTGTGCTCATGCACCAATGTGCTAAACTGAGGCCTCACAGAAAGAGCCAGAAAATAAAGGAAGTGGTGGCTTAAGTGGTTAAGGCTCTGGGTTGTTGATTGGAGGATCAAGGTTCAAGCCTCAGCACTGCCAAACTGCCACTGATGGGCCCTTGTGCAAGGCCCTTAACCTTCACTGCTACAGGGGTGCTGTATAATGGCTGATCCTGTGCTCTGACCCCAACCTCTAAAGTATAGCTTCTATTCTAGAGCTAAACAGGTATTCGAGAGGGAAATGAAGGGAACAGTTTGCAAGACGTGGGATAGTTAGTATGGAAGTGGCTTCAGAATGGATTAGCTCACACTGCTAGTCTGAGTGAGGAACCAGAGAGGGATATGGAGGTCACCAGTCATGGCTCGGTCACTGTTAGGTTCTTGAAGTAGGAAATTAAACAGTTTAATTGTGTCACTTCAGAATAAGTTAACTCGAGTATAACGTGTAAATGAAAAAGAGAAGTTCAAGAGGAATAAGAGGAAGGAAAAGAGAAGTAATACAAGGGAGGAACTTGATGAATAACCCATGGGAGATGTTAGAAGATGTACTGTAAGACTAGAAAAGAACATGAATAATGGAAGAACTAAAGGAAGGACCTGGCAGAGATGATTAAAGCTCCGGTATTTAGTTTTGGAGACCTACCTCAAGGTCTTATTTGAACAAATATGCGTTTGCACTTGTTTTGTTTGCGTTAAATTAATGCTGATATTTTGGTCTAAAGTAAATGATGATGAAATGGGAATTACATTCACTTCCAAATATCACATTTAAAAATAATAATAATAAATAATATTTAAAAAAAAGAGAAGAGCAAGAAGAATTTGAGCAATAAAAAGAAATAAGTCTGCATCATATTTCACATTTTTGCACTGGTGTATTTACATTTGCCACAAACCCGGAGATGATGAACACTTACCGATAATGAGAAGAGTGAGTCCATTAAACACAGAACCAACGTGGGTCAAAACCCACAGCAGCCCAGCTACCTGTACACAATTAACACACAGAAACATCACCCACTGTTGATATTATTATTATTATTATTATTAATAATAATAATATTCGTACCTTCAGAGAGTCAATCAGATCCTCCACCAGGAAAAGATGCTTCAGTTCTTTCACAGCGGCATTAATGTACTTCAACAGAACGTCACTGTGTTTATGAATGACATCAGCTGGTAGAGTGACGTCCTGCTCCAGATATAATCTAAACACGCATACGCAAACACACACACATACACACACGAGCACAGGCAAACACACACGGACACACATACACGCAGATACACAAATATGAACACATGCATATGCAAACACACATATACAGAAACACACACACAAAACCACAAACAAACACACAGAGATTCATACACACACACACACACACACACACACACACACACACACACACACACACACGCACAAACAAAAAGTCAGTATTTAACAGCTTTTGTACTCCACACGGTGCACACCTACAGCTTGTGTATGTGCATGTTGCTCACTTAAACGGGTGAGTGTTATCGCCCTTCTGTAGCGCATCCGTGATTCCTCTGTAGATCCGGAAGCAGATGGTGATGGATAACAGAGCCAGAGAGATGTACGAACACACGCTGATGATGCTGAGCAGACTCAGAGAGATCAATAGCGACAGCGTCGCTCCGAACACACACGCCGTCTTCTGAACGTCACGCCAGTACAGCAGATCCCACACTGAAACACAAACACGCAGACAGAAACTGTTTACAAGGTGACAGAAGACTCCTTCCTGAAGCACAAGGAAGCGTTCTACCTCACGCTTAGCAATGCGAACGACTGCACACGTGCAACATGAGCGGGTCAGGGGAGAAAAGAGAGGAAGAAAATTCTGATCAATGAGTACTGATCAATTACAGGTTAAACACACAGAGATTTTTGTTATTAAAAACTTTTAAAAGAATTAAAGACAGGCGCAGTTTTAGGGTTTCATCTTTAGCCCTCAGTGAGAATTTAAAACAAGAAGAGTTTTATATTATATATTATATATAACTACACAGTAAGCCAAAAGTTATGGTATTATTAAATGGCAAAAGTGGACACCAAAATTTTATGCATGATGTAATGATGCCAGTCTTGAATCAGATCAGTTCATGTATGTGTGCATTCTCTACAAACAGTGTGTCCAATCAATGCAGTCATTAATAAACTAGTATACACAAGACAAAGACCAAATCAATAAATGTTATTTTTATTTAGTATTGAATGGATTGTTTGCATTAATATTTCATTTGTGCTACAACTCTGGTAATAAGAATAGTGACATTTCACTGCTTTTGGTTGCCGTCTTTGCGTCTTTCCGCCGATTAACGTTATACTGTAGATAAACGCCTCCAGCTCTGACTGACTCTCTGCTTCTCCGTTCAAATAAAGCAGACAGCTGATGATGCACTTTTTAAAGACTACAACACGCACGCATAAAAGCAAAGTTTAAAAAAAAAATCGCTCTTGGATCAAACTGATAAGTAATTTTCTTTCCCATCGACGACGTATCCTGCATTTTAGCGTAATTATTGTTTAGTAAAAATTATAAAAAAGCCTAGAACCTTTTTTTTAATCTAGCTTACTAGGGTCAATAAATTCATAAAAATGTTCCAGGTTTTTTTTTTGCCCCACACAAATATTTATCATGAAAGTAAACGCTGATACCAAACCGATTTCTGCTCTCGAAGATGTTTTATGTGTTATTAAAGTAAAACACTACTGTTTGTGTATTGTATTCCTTTTTTCTTTCAATAATGTGTGATTGACCCACAAGGCGTGAGACCTGACCCACAAGGCATGAGACCTGACCCACAAGGCGTTGTTGTGAGACGTGACCCACAAGGCATGAGACGTGACCCACAAGGCATGAGACCTGACCCACAAGGCGTTGTTGTGAGACGTGACCCACAAGGCATGAGACGTGACCCACAAGGCATGAGACCTGACCCACAAGGCGTTGTTGTGAGACGTGACCCACAAGGCATGAGACGTGACCCACAAGGCATGAGACCTGACCCACAAGGCATTGTTGTGAGACGTGACCCACAAGGCATGAGACCTGACCCACAAGGCGTTGTTGTGAGACGTGACCCACAAGGCGTTGTTGTGAGACGTGACCCACAAGGCGTTGTTGTGAGACGTGACCCACAAGGCATGAGACGTGACCCACAAGGCATGAGACCTGACCCACAAGGCGTTGTTGTGAGACGTGACCCACAAAGGCGTTGTTGTGAGACGTGACCCACAAGGCGTTGTTGTGAGACGTGACCCACAAGGCGTTGTTGTGAGACGTGACCCACAAGGCGTTGTTGTGAGACGTGACCCACAAGGCGTTGTTGTGAGACGTGACCCACAAGGCGTTGTTGTGAGACGTGACCCACAAGGCGCTGTTGTGAGACGTGACCCACAAGGCGTTGTTGTGAGACGTGACCCACAAGGCGTTGTTGTGAGACGTGACCCACAAGGCGTTGTTGTGAGACGTGACCCACAAGGCGTTGTTGTGAGACGTGACCCACAAAGGCGTTGTTGTGAGACGTGACCCACAAAGGCGTTGTTGTGAGACGTGACCCACAAAGGCGTTGTTGTGAGACGTGACCCACAAAGGCGTTGTTGTGAGACGTGACCCACAAAGGCGTTGTTGTGAGACGTGACCCACAAAGGCGTTGTTGTGAGACGTGACCCACAAGGCGTTGTTGTGAGACGTGACCCACAAGGCGTTGTTGTGAGACGTGACCCACAAGGCGTTGTTGTGAGACGTGACCCACAAGGCGTTGTTGTGAGACGTGACCCACAAGGCGTTGTTGTGAGACGTGACCCACAAGGCGTTGTTGTGAGACGTGACCCACAAGGCGTTGTTGTGAGACGTGACCCACAAGGCGTTGTTGTGAGACGTGACCCACAAGGCGTTGTTGTGAGACGTGACCCACAAGGCGTTGTTGTGAGACGTGACCCACAAGGCGTTGTTGTGAGACGTGACCCTCAAGGCGTTGTTGTGAGACGTGACCCACAAGGCGTTGTTGTGAGACGTGACCCACAAGGCGTTGTTGTGAGACGTGACCCTCAAGGCGTTGTTGTGAGACGTGACCCACAAGGCGTTGTTGTGAGACGTGACCCACAAGGCGTTGTTGTGCGACGTGACCCACAAGGCGTTGTTGTGAGACGTGACCCACAAGGCATTGTTGTGAGACGTGACCCACAAGGCATTGTTGTGAGACGTGACCCATCGTCACAATTATAGCAATATTTAATTTACGCTATTAACAGTAACATGATATTTTATATCTACGTTATTTATATAATATTTGTCTTTAAGCAGTAAGGAGTGTTCTCACTTGCAAGTAGTTAATGTCCATTCAAACGGCCATTGAAAAGGATCACTGAAAAATTACTAGACAAATAATTAACAAATTCTATAAATTCTTTAGTAAAAATCTCCACAAATAGATGAAATCATTTCCACAGCAGTGTGAATAGAAACGTCCAGCAGATGGCAGAAATGGATCCTTGTTGTAAAGCAGGGATTTATAAACTTGACCCTCTGAGATTTTAAATGATGATATCAAAATTTAACAACACACATATTTCACATTGTCTCAAAGCAGCTTTACAGAAATATAGAAACATGATAAAAATGTAGAATTTTAAAAAGTTTCAAATTAAGTTACTATTCATCTCTAACATTTATCCCTAATGAACAAGCCTGAGGTGACGGTGGTGAGGAAAAACTTATAAGAGGAAGAAACGTTGAGAGGAATCATTTGAGTGACACTGAACAGGAAATAATGTAATGTAAAGTTTCAGATTGTAGCTGAATGAAATTGTGCAACCAAGAGCTCCTGAGGAAGTGATTTCAGAGTGAGGTCAGAGTGATTTCTGAGTTCATTACAGACTTAACACTAATTCCTTCCCGGCGAAGGAAGAACACATCCTGGTAATTAGACACATTCTGGATACTTGGCGTTCTTGAGTATTGGAATTAAATGTCAATAATATTGAGAAATATTGACATATTGAGTAACGGTAGTGTTAGTACCTCTGTAACATTAACTGTTAATTATGTTCTTGTTCCATGCGTCTGCTTTATAAACAAGCAGGAAGTATCTAAAAAAAACAATTTAAATCCCACTTTCTATATGATGCTTTTATGAAATTATTTCATGATAATGCAGCCAGGTATTTGGTTCATCAAAGTATCAAGTCATGTTTTCATTGAGCTGTTTTCTAATTACAGCTAACACAGTTTCAGCTGTCCTCACGCCCCATTTTTCCTGGGTGCAAAGATCCATTTGAGCCACTAGATGGAAGCACAAACTTCCAAATACCTGCATTCTGAGTCACCAGTGTATCATCCTTACCACCTACTAACTACCCCACCCTTTAGACAGGAAACATCATGGAACCATGGTGGACCATGGCTATTATTTTGCCGGTGGGTCATTCTCACATTCCAAGCACAAGGGAAAAGCAGCTACAGGAACATTTGCCAGGAGTTTTTTGAGAATAAGCCTAAAGACTTTTATACCCGCCAAGTTCTATAACCTCAAACTTCAACCTTTCAAGACAGGCTGAATGCAGCTGGTGCTGCTGATGGGTGAGCTTTTAAAGTTAAGAAAAGTGCACTTTTTTATAAGAAAAGTACCAAGTCATGTCAAGCGCTATAACATCCCGAGTAATCAGGACAGAAGTTGTAGAAAAAAAAATGCTCACAGAGCATAGAGTACAACTGAAAAATGTTACTGAGCGAATATAAGGGAATTACCACATGCTGAAATGAAACTTAACCGATATCCAGATGTCATTTTATATATTATATTACAATATAACTAAACACAACAAATTCTATTACTAGTACACAGGTTTCTTATAATTGAAAACATTCTCAAATCTCAATGTTAAAAAAAATGATCATTTAGGTGTAACTGGGTTAATATCTGGTTTATTAGAGATAATCTGACTACAGTCTCAGAAAAGACAGCCTATAAGCAAGCTTTATAGTTGTTGTTTTTTTAAAAACTATATTTTTAATAAATTTTAAAGCTTGAAAAAAATCAAATAAAATTCTCAAGTGTATAGTATTAATTTTTAAACCTAATCCTATATGTTCTTCCTTTTGAGTACTGAGAATTTAAATTCAATAGTAATTAGACGGGTTGACTAATTATTAGGCCCTTGTAAGTGGTGATTGTGCAATATCTTAACAGAAAGTGTTGTTTTTGGTCAACCTGCAGTTTCCTGTCATGAATCACATGATTGGAATGAACTTCCTGCTGTGAAGAAATTGCTCAATTGCACAATTGCATATATACTGTATATATAGACAGACAGACTGACAGACAGACAGGCATGGGTGCTGTTTAATATAACCTTTTTGTAATGCTCACATAAATTAGTTTCTTGTGGCCGTGTGTGTCGTCTAATTTATTCATAAGTTTCAAGTGAAAAGTAATTGTGTTCCTTTAGCGTTCATTTGTGGCTTTTTCTGTCAGCACAGCAAGATACTCGGTTAACGCATTTGTCTCTGTAAAGCAAAAAAAAAAACTGGTGTGAAAGAAAAAGACAAAATAAGTTTTAGGGTCAGTTACTGTGAATGGAAAACAAGTGGTAGATTTAGAAATGGTAACTTAACTAGAGATAGATCGACCATACAACCTCTATGTGTATGTGGTTAATAATCAGATCTAGTTTAGCTTTTTGTACCGTATTTCATGCCATGGGTGTGTTATGTCTCGTCTTAAAGCATGTCACCATCATTGTTCTAAGGTTTTTCATAACTGAAGCTTGTAGAGATGGCATCCGGAATACATATTGTAATGGCAACAAGTAAAAAAAGAAATTGGTTCCTCTCTTTCATGTGATGAAATGAAATGAAATTAGACACTCCCAGATGAACCGAAACACTTATTAAAGATGGCATATATTTTGAAATATGTTCATGAACTAGTTTCCCTTCGAATAAAACCTAAACACATTAAACAAAATGCATATACCATTCCGATATGTATTATTCAGGTTTATATATGTATTTGAGACAATGTCTATTGTAAAAAGCACTATACAAATAAACTTGAATTGAATTGAAATATATATATATATATATATATATATATATATATATATATATATATATATATATATATATATATATATATATATATAGATAGATAGATAGATAGATAGATGTTTTACTCTTATCAGTAGCTGATTTAATTAGACACCCTGCAACAAGCATCCATGCTAACGCCAATAAAGAATTGATTGTATTTTAAAGACAAATTTTCTAATATTAAAATATTTTATTAACAATAATCGCTTTCAGGCTATAATGTAGGTAACAGAATTGAAGTTTTGAAATGACCTCACGAGTGATCTGTCACACTATCAATGAATAAAAAAGGAAAAAGAATGAGAATAAGAACGAACAGAAGAAAAAGAATGATGTTTTTATTGTTATTATTAATATTCTTTTCTTTTTTACACAATCTGGAGGAAATTTGTGGAAGGGTCAAACTTTTTCAGAGGGGTCAATGTGTGTTCCCAAGAACACGGTTGAGTGAATGTTCTGGGGCTAAAATGTGTGTTTCACAAACTTATAAGATTGTGAAATATTCCAATGATTATATTTCAAGGTAGTTAAAGTTTTATTCATGTTTTAAACTATTTATCTGAATGATGCACGTTTTTTTTTAACCCGTGTTTATGATATATATAAAATATATATAAATATAATATATATTTATATATTAACTTTATATGTGAATATAATATCAGTGGGAAACAAATGCCACCCTAATTATGGGATGTGGAATCACCTAGTCAACAAGGTGCCCTTTTAGCTTGCTAAATGCTACCTTAAAGCCCCGGATGAAACCGTGGCACCTGAATGGTCCGCTGGTCTACTAGACTTATATTACTCTAAAAGATCTATTTCTTATATATTTTGCATTGTAAATGCTATATAGATTCATCCTAATTATTTTTTAAGTGTAGGGAAAGCGGAAGTTAACGGTCACTACTTACATTGTGACAACGGTGCTTTAGCTTCCTGTTTTTCTAGGATCTTTTCTGTTTTTATGTCCATGGTCGGATCTTCAGATCGGTGTCTCTCGATAGCGTCTTTTGCACCGCCAGCCAAATCCAAAATATCCTCCGGATCGAAGTTTTTACAGTCTGTAAACTGATCAGAGGGCAGTTTTTCATCATCTGTACTGGAACTGATCTGGTCATCCATATCGGAAATTAGTAGCAAGCTTCGTAACAAGAAAATATACGTATGATAGTATGATAGTCTGCGTCACATGATCAAACTAACCATTCTAGCTGAAACAGTCTTTTCTTTTTTTTTCTTTTTTTTTTTTTTTAAGTTAAGCCGGAAGTTAGTCAACTCGTCTGTAACAACGACAAACCACCAGTGGGAGGAGCTTAGTGAACCAAGACTTACTCGAAGGGGCGTGGCTAGAGGTCACGTGTCATGCTTGGATTAGGTAAACTGTACAAGAGGATTTCAAACTTTTTTTTTTTTTTTTTTTGCAGCAAGGTTCCTTTAATGTGATCTAAAAAAAAAATAGGTCAAAAAAGTGCAAAATATACTATCATGTTGCCCAAAACAATGCATGAACAAAGCCATATGTCTGTTCTCCCTGCTGCTATTCTCTATATGTCTATTCTATATGTCTATTCTCCCTGCTGCTATTGGGGCAGTGGTGGCTCAACTGGGGCAGTGGTGGCTCAAATGGTTAAGCCTCTGGGTTGTTGATTAGAGGTTTGGGGTTCAAGGCCCAGCACAGTCAAGCTTCCACTGCTGGGCCCTTGCGCAAGGCCCTCAACTGCTCCAGGGGCACTGTATCAGAATCAGAATCAGGTTTATTGTAAAGTCTAAACGCAACATCACACTGTTTCACTGCAATAATAAACAATAACAAAGCATTTTAAATATGTGCAATAACAGAAATTTTGAAAAACGTGCAATATGTCTTCAGTGTAACCACTACTCTTTTTATACAGTTTTTGTATATACTGTATATTATATTATGTCTTTATTCTTTATTCTTTTTATATATTTTTGCTGCTGTAACAGAGAAATTCCCCCATTGTGGGACGAATAAAGTAATATCTTATCTTATCTTATCTTATCTTATCTTATCTTATCTTATTCACTTTCACTTTATTATTAACACCAGTACTTATTAATGCAATTATGTAATTAGACCTGTGGCAGCAGGACAATATATCAAATCATGCATTTACATGTTAAAAGCATGTCTGAGAAAGATTTGCATTTAATGCACTATGGTGTGGCTTGGAAAATCTGTTCCCATGGTCATCCTTTGACAGTTTCAACTTTTAGAACTACTATGTAGCTCTACTGGCTTTCCTGGACTGAAATGTCTTTCTTTTTTTTTGCATGTCTCTCAATCACAAGGCAGTTCTATCATTTCAAAATCTGGTTACTTCCAAAATTTAAAAGGTTGAAAATCATGTTTAATGAGCAAATTGCAGATCCGTAGAGAAATACTTTGCTTACCTCTTAATATCAGATTAGATTAGATTAGATTTAAATGTATTGTCATTACACATGTACAAGTACAATGCAATTTGGCATCTAATCAAAAGCAGCAAGTGCAAAATGTATAGTATTTACAGTATGAACAGGATAATATACAGATGAATATGCTATGGACAAGGTAATGTATACAGGTTGGGTGCTATAGACAAATTATACAGGGTGTTGTATTTTATATACTATATAGAAAAAATATACCGGTGGAGTGTAAGTAAGGACACACGGGAAAATTCTGTTCCTGTTTCTGCTGGTTTAGGTCCAGAGCACCTACCTATGGGCAGGGTGAGAGGAGCCTTTAAGAATTTGGATGTCCTCAATGTATGAAAATAAAGTTCCTGTGATGAGCTGGACTATTTTCACCACCTGTTGCAGTGCCTTACAGTCTTATACCCAGACTGTGACACAGTTGATCAGGCTGTATCAGAATCAGAATCAGATTTATTGGCCAAGTGTGCTTACATGCACAAGGAATTTGGTTCCAGCTGTTTGTGACTCTCAAAAGTACAGACATAAATAACACTATACTATACAAACTATACAAGACAATGCAGACAATGGGATACAATATAGACAGAATGAGTATTAAATTTGAATACAGAACATGACCGATCAGTTATGTATATACAGTGTGGGAGTGCAAATAACAATATTGTGCAATATTATGCTTTTTGTACAATATATAGCAGCAGTAGTGTGTGTATAATATATACAGATCATGTGATGACTGACAGTCCTGATAATGCAGTACTTATAGATATGAAGCAGTGAATAGCCAGAAGGGAGGAGCTGAAAGAGGTTGTGTAAATAAGGAGACACTTTGGAAAAAGCTGTTCCTGAGTCTGCTGGATTATGTCCAGAGGCTCTTGAAGCACCTACCTATGGGCAGGGTGAGAGGAGTCTAATCAATGTATGAAAATGAAGTTCCTGTGATGAGCTGAACGATTTTCACCACCTGTTGCAGTGCCTTACGGTCCCATACCCAGACTGTGACACAGTCAGTCTGCTCTCAATCTCACAGCGGGTTCACCAGGATAGCTGAAGACAGGTGATGCAAATGAGTTTACTATGTGATAATATAATTTGAAACTACTGTATGTTACTAACTTACTGTAGCTATAGTAGTTAAGTTAGTTAGTTATTAATGTCAATATGCATGTTAATTAAACACTAAACAATGGCCCGTAATTTAGGCTTCATCAAATTAAATGTACAGTATGTATTATCTTTTTTAAGTATACATTATATCATTATATATTATATCAGTATAAAATTGTATCTGTTCAAAGAAAGAAAAAAAATCCACATAATTCAATCCTTTTGAATTTGTATATTGTAAATGAATGTGTGTATTGAGAAAAAATGTCTCAAATATTGATATTTCTCCTATTATGGTGGACTTGTGCAGCATCCAGCATTTGTATGTATGAATAGATCAATTATGGGTTATTGGTTTTATATTGAAAATATTGTAGCACATGATTTATAGGTCCATGATGACTAGAGCCACTGAGATTGTTGAATCAACTGAAACAGAGAAGGACGTTTGAAATGTACTTTACATGATTTTGCCCTTAAAAGAACAGAGACCTGTAGCTATCTTTAATACTCATTCTGTTTGGCAGACAAGCTCGTTTCCTACTGCTGGAATTTAGCTATCAGCTGGCTTGTCTTTCTGCTGGTGTCAAGTGCAGGCCCCTTGGTGAGCGATCTGTCGATAGAACATCTCATTTAGTCATCAGGTTGTAGAACACTGTGGTAGAGACATGATACAACACAGAGAGGTCCTGCTCCAGATCCTTATATTCCTTCCAGGGGATCACAGTTACTGTAAATTGGTTATTTGGATAGCCATTAAATAGCTTATTCTTAACAATGTGTATATTGAGGAAAAAATGGTATACGTTTTTCTCCTATTATGGTGGACTTATGCAACATTCTGCATATATTGAAAATATTGTAGCACATGATATATAGGTTCATGATGACTAGAGCACTGAAATTGTTGAATCAACTGAAACAGAGAAGGACGTTTGAAATGTATATAATTGTACAGAGAACTGTAGCTACTGTATCTTTAATACTCATTCTGTTTGGCAGACAAAATGAAATGAAATAACTTTCCTCCAGGATCAGTTTGCAGATGCAATGCTGAACAATTTCTCCTGAAACAAAGAAAATTATTAAATCATTCCATAATAAGAAACGTGAAAAATATGTTTTTTTTTTGTTTTGTTTTGTTTTTTTAACATTATGACAGTATTACACTATACAAACTATTTCCTAACTGTTAAGTGAATGTAGTCAGTGGTTCATTCATATTTAGAGATTGTGTTAAATCAATTACTTAATGGACTCTAGCTATAAACAGAATTAATTCATGTGATACAATCCGTATTTTAATCTTAAATGCAAAAATATTTTGTTGTAGTTTGCTTGGAAATTTTGATTCTACTTATTTTCTACTTATTCTTACTTTATAGCCACCATGATTACAGCAAAATACAGCATTATAGCAGCTACTAAATGTGGTATCACATGTATGCTCAAACCTTTAACATGTTTTGCTAGTTAGGGAATGTAACATCATAGAAGTGACCGACCTTGTGCTACTGGAGCAGTAGCGTCACCCGGCAAGGTGGTCCGGCTGGGCAGTGCTGGGGCTAATATCAGCTCCACATGATTTACATTTATGGCATTTGACAAAAGCCCTTTATACCGAGTGATGATCAAAAGTTCTATCAATTAATACATAAACACTGGTTCATTTGGTTAAAGACTTTGTATTTTGGACACCATCAACCTAAAACACTGTTTGTTTGTTTGTTAATATTCACATAAAACAAGCAGAGAAAATAAGCGATAGTTTAAGTGTTTCAATAAATAGGTCTTCTTCTTTTTTTTTTGAACATGGCCAGTGACTCAGCTGTTATTTTTTGATTATAAAGGATAGATTATACTGAGTGACCAATGACACTTAAATACAGAAAAAAAAATTACACTCTTGTTGGTCCCAAAGATCCGTGGACCATAATCTATGGCGGAACACTTAAGACTGGACAAATCATTGATTTGGCTCTTTGCATTCTAATATTGACTGGTCATTTGTGGTAATGTTTGCAGGTCGTGCATGGCACGATACAAACACCAGTTGAAGAATCCACTGATTTGGTGTCTCTCCAAATAGGTTAGACAGCAAGGTTTGTGGCATGAACCAGACCCAAGAACTAAATGGTTCTTATCGTAGGTCTTCACGTAGGTCTTCACGTCTTATCGTAGGTCTAACCCTAACCCTATCTGACCGATCTCATTAAAAAGAAAGCATCAGATTAGGTCCAGTTGACTGAGCCATGCTAACAGGCTTTTGCTCAGTCAAAGATTGCACTTTGTGGCAGATCACTTTTATATGGTCCTGACTTCTAACCCCCCTTTTTTTTGCAAGGAGACATTGTCACAGGCCGTGCATCAACCCCAAGCTTTGTGTGAGGGAGACTAAGTACGGAACGATAGAGAATGTGTGTCTGGCCATCTAATTGGCAGTCCTCATCCTCAGTTACTATCTGCTGGGCTGAGCTTTCACCCTCTGTTAAGGCCACTCCCTGCTCCATTCACTCCACTATATGAAAGATGCCAATGTGTGGATTAACCATTGGACTCTGGAACTTCAGCCTTTTAACACTAGAGACGGTCCACAGACCTGCGGCACAGAGAGTTGTGGTGGATTTCCTCTCTTAGCAGGAGTCCCCGGCCTGAGTCAGGTAATGGGGGCATGTGGAATCAGGGGTGTGCCCATGCACTGGTTTGAGAATGGAGGACGGAGCTGGAGAAAGCAATTGTTAAGGAGTGTGTGCTCACAGGGAATTAAGCTAACACATATTCTAAGTTTCAGTGAGCTGTGACAGAGACAAGAAGCTTAGAGCTGTTTATGTGCATATGTGTGTGTGGATACAGTAGAATTGCTACAAAGAGAAAGATAAAATAGAACACATTTTAAGTTGTACCAAAGCCTGCCTCCAGTTTCCTCATTCCCTGCCTAAAAATGTCATTATGTGAGTGCGGTGTGGCATGATGGGACAGCTGGTAGCATTGCCGCCTCACAGCTCCATTATCCCTGGTCCAGCCCGGAGCTCTGTCTAAGCTGTGTTTCTGTGTGTCCTCTCACTCTGTAAGTTACTGTACTTTTAAGTTCTCTGTTTTGGCAAGTGGAATAGTTAAATATTGCCCCTGTGAATAGCTGTGACTGAGTACCGTATGTCTTTAAATGTGTGTGTGTGTGTGCACGTGTGTGTGCACGTGTGTGTTGAAAATGGACTCTACTTTGACCTCCAGGAATAAATGCATTCTGAAAAATTTGAAAGGATTAAATGACTCATGTTAATTTATTTAATGACATACCAACATGCACCAATGATAATATAATATTAATATTATGGTGCTTAGGTCATGGTACAGATGTGTGGCTCAGTACTGTATATGTAGTATACACAATTGTACTTGAATGGTGACAATACAGATATTATAAACCACAGACAAATCCATTACATTGTATGCTCTTAAGTGTTAACAAATTCTATAAAATTTAAACATTTTTGAGTTACATATACTGTGATTTGTATGGTCACAAAACAATGTAGAACAATCATGCAGAACAGGATGGACAGTCAATGCAGTGGCCAAATGTACAGTATGCAAACACAAGATGATCATACCCATATATAGCTGTACAATATCCGATTACAAAGTCGGTCTCCTGTTTGCTGTTATAACAACCCAATGTCTTCTAGACATTGCCAGATCTCTGGATATCAAAGAATGGCCTTTTTTTTTTTTTTTTAGATTTCTGCTCCTTTAACCACAAGAACATTAGTGTGGTCAGTTACCATTGTCAGAAGAGATGGTCTCGGGTGCTGTCAGTATTCCAGTTCATTCAGAAGGTGTTCAGTGGGATGAAGGTCAGGGCTCTGTGCAGGCTTCAGATCTTAAGATCTTTTGCTCCAGTCTTGGCAAACCATGTGTTCATGGAGCTTGATTTGTGCACAAGTGCATTGTCATGGTGTAACAGGTTTGATCATTCAAATCAGTTCAAATTTGATTTTAAAGCATAATTCAGGTGAAAGAAGATCTTAAAGCTACTACAGACCCATACATAAGTGTGACTGTCAGGTGTTCACATACTTATGTAGGCGATATAATATGCACACACACCATATTTATATGGTTTTTACATTATTACAAAAAAAGCTTAGCGTACCACAGGTTTTATTCTAATGGTGATTTAAAGTCTCTCTCTCTCTCTCTCTCTCTCTCTCTCTCTCTCTCTCTCTCTCTCTCTCTCTCTCTCTCTGGCTCTTATAGGGAAACAAAAACAATAAATAGTATTTAAATGAAGGAAAACTCTATGTAGTTTGGAAATTACTTGCCTAGTGGAGGCTGTCAGTGACACAGTGGTAGTGGTAGCATGAAGGCATTATCTTTCTTGCAAACTATACTGACTATAACACTCTTCAACAAACCCAACCCCCTCCCCCAATAAGATGGATTTGATTTTAGTTTGTAACTACAAATTATATAAAAGTCAAGAATTCTCATATAACCACAGTGTCATAGAGCCACAGACTCTGTTTCTTGGAGTGGTTTGAATGTAAAAGATTTAGTGTAAGAAAAGTGTGTGAGGCTGATAGTACAATAATGCTTTTCTCTTTCCTTGAGCAAAGAATAAAGTGTGTATGTGAATTTGGCAAGTACCGCTGTACAGCAGATTTCTATTGCCAACATTATTGTGTAGAAAATTAACAAGGTCTTACATGATGATGCTCTGTCTGCTAGGGAGGAAGAAAATTCCCCAGAATATTGCGGCTGAAAGGTGGAGAAACTAGTACCCACAAACGTCCTGAGTGTGGTAGAGGGTGTAGCAAGTGTAGTTGTTAATGCTGTAGATGTAGTAGTTTGTTCTGTGGTTCGAGTAGTCAGTGGCGTTGTTGTTGCTACAGTAGTGGAAACTGTAGTTGAAGTTGCAGTGGTTGTAAGGAATTCTGTTGTAGATGGGCAAGTGGTGAGTGTAGTTGTAGGATGAGTGGTTTCTAATGTGGTGGTAGGGGATGGAGTGGTGACTGTTGTCATAAGAGCTGTTGTAGAAGGGGAAGTGGTGGGTTGTTTAGTTGTAGGCTGAGTGGTTTCTATTGTGGTGGTTGGGGATGGAGTGGTGACTGTTGTCATAAGAGCTGTTGTAGAAGGGGAAGTGGTGGGTTGTATAGTTGTAGGCTGAGTGGTTTCTATTGTGGTGGTTGGGGATGGAGTGGTGACTGTTGTTTGAGTGGTGATTTGTGTTGTTATAAGTGGTAAAGTTGTATCTGTAACTGTAGTGGCTACAAATGTGGTAGTTATTAATAAGGTAGTTGTGGTTGGTAACAGAGTTGTTGGAACAATTATTGTGGGACATATCAGTTGGGCTTCATTTAAGGAGGTGATTCGTTGGCCTTTCAAATCCTCTGGGTACTCGCAAACCTCATTAGAAGAAGACTTTTTCTTTTCCGTATTTTCAGTCATCCACTTGAACATGGGCAGCAGTTTACAGTCACAGTGCCATGTGTTGTTGTTCAAATATATCTTCTTCAATTTTGGACCAAGGATGTCTTTTGGAATGAATCTTAGCTTATTGTTATCCAGTTTAAGGGAAGAAAGAGATTGTAGATTTGCAAAGTCTTCAGGCTTCAGTGATTCAATGAGATTATTCTGAAGATTGAGCTCCGTAAGTTTCTCAAGTCCATCAAATAAATTTGAAAGCTCTGAAAGCTGGTTCGAGGACAGGTCTAATTTCTTAAGCTGCTTCAGTGACTGAAAAATCCCAGCAGGTAAGGATGTAATATTGTTGTTGTTTAGAAATAAATCATTCATTTTAAGTGTTTCTGTGAAAAGAAGAGGATCGAGAGCGGTGAGCTGATTGTGATTCAGTGTTAATGTTTTAAGTGAAGAGAAACCCCGAAATAGATCAGGTGATAGGTCAGTCAAGAGATTGTTGCCTAATGATAGTGTTGTCAGTGTTTTTTTATGTGGAAACAAATTTGGTTGTATGTGTGTAATTCTGTTGGTATGTATGGAGATTTCCTTCAGATTTGGTAAATTATTAAAAATTCCATCAGGCATTGTTGTCAGTTGGTTCTCATACAACTTAAATATTCTCAGTTTATTGAGCTTTGAAAAAAGGGTTGACGAGATGGAAGTAAGATTGTTTTTTGCAAGATTAAGCTCTGAGAGTTTCACAGAGTAATCGAATGTTCCCTCTTCAATTGTTGAAATCTGGTTATCCTGCAACCGGAGTGTTGCGAGGTTCTTGGTATCACGAAACAGTCCATTTTCCAGCTTCTGAATTTTGTTCGAATTCATAATCAATTTCTGAAGGTTGGTCAGATTTTTAAAAACACCAACAGGTAGAGATGACACATTGGTACCTGAAATTTCAATGGTATCCAGATTATCTAAACCTTCAAATGCACCTTCTTCTATAGAAGACGTAAGTGTCTGTAGAAAATTTATTTTCTTCAGCTGAGGGTTTTTGGAAAATGCTCCTTTTGGTATGACAGAAATCTGACTTTCAGCAAAAAAGACCTCTGTGGTTGTATCTCTCAATGTTTCAGGAATTACTTTGTCATTTTTGTCAAAAAGTTGCTTATTGTTGTCAGTGGCAGAAGAACAGATGAAATGGAGCAGAATGCAGAAATATAGGAATATTGTCATAGTTATACCTGCAAATGAATCAACAAGTACTGGGTGAACGTCAATCGATCTGTAACATTTATGTTTGTCTTATTAACTCCAAGAGAAAAAAAAAAAAAATATATATATATATATATATATATATATATATATATATATATATATATATATATATATAAATTAAATTATAATAAATTATATACATAAATTCTGTTTCACTGCATTATGGATCAATAAATTACCATATTATTATTAATAACATAAGACAAATAATATACTTTGGGATGTTACTTATGTTAAAATAATCAACTTCAGATTCATTCATTCATTTTCTACCGCTTTATCCGAACTACCTCGGGTCACGGGGAGCCTGTGCCTATCTCAGGCGTCATCGGGCATCAAGGCAGGATACACCCTGGACGGAGTGCCAACCCATCACAGGGTACACACACTCATTCACTCACGCATTCACACACTACGGACAATTTTCCAGAGATGCCAATTAACCTACCATGCATGTCTTTGGACTGGGGGAGGAAACCGGAGTACCCGGAGGAAACCCCCGAGGCACGGGGAGAACATGCAAACTCCGCACACACAAGGCGGAGGCGGGAATCGAACCCCGACCCTGGAGGTGTGAGGCGAACATGCTACCCACTAAGCCACCGTGCACCCCCTAACTTCAGATTCACATCCACATTATTCCTATAAAAAGAACATGCACCATAATATTAATTTCCTTACACAGCATTGCCAGATCTAGGCTAATTGACCACACATACTGTACTATATCTTCTTGTCATCTAAATTAAACTTTAATAATAAATTAATTCATAATATTAACCTCTATCAGTAATACATAGAAAATAGTTACCTTAGACTTTGTTGCTCCAAAATATTGACTCGTTTCAGCGCATACAGCAGTATGATGTGTTTATCTTCCTGCCCCAGTATACATGAACACCCTAAGAAGTGTGGAGAAGTGTGGGCAGGTCCTTTTCTGTGTTCAGAGATAAGAGTTGTGTATTGAAAAACTGCACTTTCATAGATTAGCATATTGGATATCTTTAAAAAAAACACATTTATTTCTATTGCTTTTTTAATGAAAATATCCTAAATATATCTATAATTATATATTAGTGAATTGTTAAACATGGTACATCTTAATATACCCATGGAACGTGAAATGTAAACAGTTTTTTTTTAATGGAATGCTATAAACTGCTATAAAGCAGCTATAAAGTCACTGGCTTCTCAACAACGTATCAGATGATGTTTCTAATATTTTTCAACTTTTTATTAGATTCCGCATTTTAACTGAGTTTGCAATGATGATGAAATTACAGTTGAGATAAAAGTCTTTAGATGATACAAGTAATAATAATTAAAATGGTAAATAGAGTGTGTAAATAATATCTAACATTAACAACCATAAGCCAGTGTCATATTGTTTAAATTTAACTAATATATCGTTCAAATCAAATCAAATCAAATCAAATTTTATTTGTCACATACACATACATACAGGTTACGATATGCAGTGAAATGCTTTATGCAACTGTCCGGTATAAGAATAAAAGATATAAAAAAGTATAAAAAGCAAAAAATAAAATGAGAATAAAATAATAAGTATAGACTATATAAGAAAACTATATAAGAAAACTATATTGTTGATAGTATATAGATGTTTTTTTTAGTATTTGTAATTGTGTTACGCAGAATTCTATTCTATAATTAGAAGGCTGGAAGGAACTTTTTCTGATATCTAAAGCTTAGAGTAAATACAAATGGCAGCATGAGTGTTGATAAGAATTCATCATGTTAGTTTAATCCATTTCACAAAACTAAGCATACTACATGTATTAGCGTCCACAAAACCTATACACAATTTTTATGTATTTTGAAGCATATACTGTAGAATATAAGTAGGTAATGTAACTACATGAGGTTTCTTTTAAATGAGATATGCACAAGTTATCCATAACATCAAAACCATCTGTCTGTAGGTGTCCTTTGTGTTGCCAACATAGTTGTGACCCATCAAGGCATGGTCTCTACAAGATCTCTGAAGGTGTGTTGTTGTATCTGGTGCCAAGACGCATGGATCTGTGAATCGGACTTGTCTGTCTGATCTTGCACATCCCAGAGATACTTGATCAAATTAAGATCTGTGGAATTTGGAGGCCAATTCACCACCTTGTAAACCTTATGTTTCTGTAATTGTATTGGCTACAAATGTGGTAGTTATTATAATAAGGTAATTGTGGTTGGTAACAGAGTTGTTGGAACAATTGTTGTGGGACATATCAGTTGGGCTTCATTTAAGGAGGTGATTCGTTGGCCTTTCAAATCCTCTGGGTACTCGCAAACCTCATTAGAAGAAGACTTTATCTTTTCCGTATTTTCAGTCATCCACTTGAACATGGGCAGCAGTTTACAGTCACAGTGCCATGTGTTGTTGTTCAAATATATCTTCTTCAATTTTGGCAGAGAACCAAGGACGTCTTTTGGAATGAATCTTAGCTTATTGTTATCCAGTTTAAGGGAAGAAAGAGATTGTAGATTTGCAAAGTCTTCAGGCTTCAGTGATTCAATGAGATTATTCTGAAGATTGAGCTCCGTAAGTTTCTCAAGTCCATCAAATAAATTTGAAAGCTCTGAAAGCTGGTTCGAGGACAGGTCTAATTTCTTAAGCTGCTTCAGTGACTGAAAAATCTCAGCAGGTAAGGATGTAATATTGTTGTTGTTTAGAAATAAATCATTCATTTTAAGTGTTTCTGTGAAAAGAAGAGGATCGAGAGCGGTGAGCTGATTGTGATTCAGTGTTAATGTTTTAAGTGAAGAGAAACCCCAAAATAGATCAGGTGATAGGTCAGTCAAGAGATTGTTGTCTAATGATAGTGTTGTCAGTGTTTTTTTATGTGGAAACAAATTTGGTTGTATGTGTGTAATTCTGTTGGTATGTATGGAGATTTCCTTCAGATTTGGTAAATTATTAAAAATTCCATCAGGCATTGTTGTCAGTTGGTTCTCATACAACCTAAATATTCTCAGTTTATTGAGCTTTGAAAAAAGGGTTGACGAGATGGAAGTAAGATTGTTTTTTGCAAGATTAAGCTCTGAGAGTTTCACAGAGTAATCGAATGTTCCCTCTTCAATTGTTGAAATCTGGTTATCCTGCAACCGGAGTGTTGCGAGGTTCTTGGTATCACGAAACAGTCCATTTTCCAGCTTCTGAATTTTGTTCGATTTCATAATCAATTTCTGAAGGTTGGTCAGATTTTTAAAAACACCAACAGGTAGAGATGACACATTGGTACCTGAAATTTCAATGGTATCCAGATTATCTAAACCTTCAAATGCACCTTCTTCTATAGAAGACGTAAGTGTCTGTAGAAAATTTATTTTCTTCAGCTGAGGGTTTTTGGAAAATGCTCCTTTTGGTATGACAGAAATCTGACTGTCAGAAAACAAGACCTCTGTGGTTGTATCTCTCAATGTTTCAGGAATTACTTTGTCATTTTTGTCAAAAAGTTGCTTATTGTTGTCGGTGGCAGAAGAACAGATGAAATGGAGCAGAATGCAGAAATATAGGAATATTGTCATAGTTATACCTGCAAATAAATCAACAAGTACTGGGTGAACATCAATCGATCTGTAACATTTATGTTTATCTTAACTCCAAGATATATATATATATATATATATATATATATATATATATATATATATATATATATATATATATATATATATGTGTGTGTGTGTGTGTGTGTGTGTGTGTGTGTGTGTGTGTGTGTGTGTGTGTGTGTTGCAATGTAGGTTATAATAGGATAACTTATTTCACATAAATTCTGTTTCACTGCATTATGGATCAATAAATTACCTTATTATTATTATTAATAACATAAGACAAATAATATACTTTGGGATGTTACTTATGTTAAAATAATCAACTTCAGATTCACATCCACATTATTCCTATAAAAAGAACATGCACCATAATATTAATTTCCTTACACAGCATTGCCAGATCTAGGCTAATTGACCACACATACTGTACTATATCTTCTTGTCATCTAAATTAAACTTTAATAATAAATTAATTCATAATATTAACCTCTTAAAGCTTGTATCCATTTGGTATGATAGTTAAACATGTCAGTTAAAATAGTACATGTCTATCAGTAATACATAGAAAATAGTTACCTTAGACTTTGTTGCTCCAAAATATTGACTCGTTTCAGCGCATACAGCAGTATGATGTGTTTATCTTCCTGCCCCAGTATACATGAACACCCTAAGAAGTGTGGGCAGGTCCTTTTCTGTGTTCAGAGATAAGAGTTGTGTATTGAAAAACTGCACTTTCATAGATTAGCATATTGAAAGTCTTTAAAAAACACATTTATTTCTATTGCATTTTTTAATGAAAATATCCTAAATATATCTATAATTATATATTAGTGAATTGTTAAACATGGTACATCTTAATATACCCATGGAGCGTGAAATGTAAACATTTTTTTTTAATGGAATGCTATAAACTGCTATAAAGCAGCTATAAAGTCACTGGATTCTCAACAACGTATCAGATGATGTTTCTAATATTTTTCAACTTTTTATTAGATTCCCCATTAACTGAGATTGCAGTGATGATGAAATTACAGTTGAGATAAAAGTCTTTAGATGATACAAGTAATAATAATTAAAATGGTAAATAGAGTGTGTAAATAATATCTAACATTAACAACCATAAGCCAGTGTCATATTGTTTAAATTTAACTCATATATCATTCAAATCTAATCAAATTTTATTTGTCACATACACATACATACAGGGTACGATATGCAGTGAAATGGTTTATGCAACTTTCCGGTATAAGAATAAAAGATATAAAAAAGTATAAAAAAGCAAAAAAAATAAAAATAAAAATAAAATAAAATGAGAATAAAATAATAAGAAAGTATAAACTATAGTATTTGTAATTGTGTTACACAGAATTCTATTCTTTAATTAGAAGGCTGGAAGGAACTTTTTCTGATATCTAAAGCTTAGAGTAAATACAAATGACAGCATGAGTGTTGATAAGAATTCATCATGTTAGTTTAATCCATTTCACAAAACTAAGCATACTACATGTATTAGCGTCCACAAAACCTATGCACAATTTTCATATATTTTAAAGCATATAGAAAATAATTAGGTAATGTAACTACATGAGGTTTCTTTTAAATGAGATATGTACGAGTTATCCATAACATCAAAACCATCTGTCTGTAGGTGTCCTTTGTGTTGCCAACATAGTTGTGACCCATCAAGGCATGGTCACTACAAGATCTCTGAAGGTGTGTTGTTGTATCATGTTGCCAAGTCGCATGGATCCGTGAATCAGACTTGTCTGTCTGATCTTGCACATCCCAGAGATACTTGATCAAATTAAGATCTGTGGAATTTGGAGGCCAATTCACTACCTTGTAAACTTTATGTTTCTTAAACCATTCCTGAACAATTGACAGTGTGTTTGAGTGCATTATCCTGCTGAAAGAGACTACTGCCATTACACAATTCTGTTGCAACGAAGAGGTTTATTTGGTCTGCAACGATTTTGAGGTAGATGGTACATGTCAAAGTAACATTCACATCAATGTGATGATCCACGATTTCCAGCCGAACATTTCTCGGAGCATCACAGCACCTCCGTTGGCTTGTCTTCTTCCCATAGTGTATCCCGGTATAATCTCTTCCCCAGGTTTGGCTGTCCACATGTTGTAAAAGAAAACATGATTAACAAACCTGGCCACCGTCTTCCATCGTTCCACAGTCCAATTTTAATATTCACTTGCTCATTGTACGTATTTTTAGTTGTGGACAAGAATCAGCATGGGAACTGATTTTCCATGAGCCTTGCATGATGCCATCTTTGAAAGGTGAGATTGTAGCGAGATAATAAATGTTATTCAGTTCATTGTATGTGGTTGTAGTCTTATGTTAACTCATTATTTTACAGTTTTTTGACTGTCCTGTTTGTTCCTGCTCCAGCACACAACACAGATGATAATACTAACAGTGACTACAGTGCAAACTACCGCAATGATGATCATATGCAGTTCCCGTGAACCAGTGATGAGCTCTTCTTTCTCCAAGAGTACTGTTGAGTTACCTGCGGGTGTATGAATGGATATTTGAAGGGGATTACTGAAAGTATGCGTTATTATACTTATGTTTTTCAAGTCTAAAGGACTAAAGCAAACAAGGGATGTGACATTTCTGACTTTATCTGGATATTTCTTTAACCACTCTTGAAGTGGTAAAATGTCATGGTCACACCTCCATGGATTTTCGGTTAACATCACACTGTGAACATTGGTTAAGGTGTCTAGAAATTTCTTTGGTAATGAGGATAGAGAGTTGTTCTGAAGCTCCAGATGGTTTAAGTTAGGAATACCATCAAGAAGATTCTCTGGGATGGACAGAATTTTGTTGTTTTCCAATGATATTTTGACCAGTTTCAGAAGGCCGCTGAACACTCTTTCATCGAGGCTCGTCAGGCAGTTAGTGTGCAAAGAAATTTCTTCTAGCTCATTCAAACCATTGAAAACACCAGAAGTGATATGTGAGATCTGGTTTCTGCTCAACACTAGAAGTCGCAAATGGGTTAAATTGCTAAACACATTATCCTCAAGCCGGGTTAACATGTTGTCATACAGCCACAGCTCCTTCAGTAACATGGGCCCAAAGGTGTTAATTGACAGACTCCGTAAGTGGTTGTGGTAAAGTGAGATGTGTTGTAGATTAGAGAGATTCAAGAAGATGCCTTCCTGAAGGAAAGACAACTTATTATTAGAGAGGTAGAGTTTCTGGAGCTTCTGCTGATGAGCAAAAAGTTCTGCTGGTAAGTTTGTGATAACATTGTTTTGCAGATGCAAAGTGTCCAGATTAACCAGGTCATCAAATGCATTATATGGTATCACATTTAGGTGGTTATTTTGAAGGTACAAGTATTTAAGCCTGCTAAGTCCATGGAATGTTCCATTCTGCAGTTCCCTGATGCCATTTCTCTGTAGCATGAGCTTATCCAGGTGAATTAGACCCTGGAACGCATCCTCTGGAATAGAACTCAAGTTATTTTTGCTTAAGTCTAAAATTTTCAATAACCGAAGAGGACGAAGCATCGACGAATTGAGTTTATTCAGTTTGTTGTTATTCAGCATCAGCACTGTGATGGAGAGGAGATTCTGAAACAGGTCCTCTGGTAGTGAATCCAGTTCAGTTCCTGAACAAACTAAAGTGGTGAGCTTACGCGTCTTGTCAAATGTGTGAGGTTGCACCTCCCTGATCCTTGAATTATTGACAACAAATTTTGTCAGAGTCGCAGAAAATGCATCAATATCAGCAGGTTTCAGTGAGGATATGTTAGTATATGAAATATGTATAGACTTTGTTGTTGTTGGAAGAGAGGATGGGAAGTCTTTTAAGCCATAGCCCATGCAAACGGTATTGGTGTTGTTACACTGGCATGACGGGGGACATGCCCAAACTACATTCACTGCACAAATCCAAATAATTATATACTGTCCTAGTTCCATGGTCTCCTGAAAGGGAATAAGAAACAACTTTAATTGATTATTATTTATACGTTTCACTGGTGTGAAGTCTTTACACTACATACTGTACTAAAGCTTACGTGCAATTTGCATGTTTGTATTTCTGTTTAAGACCATTAAAAAGCACACTTTTAAAATATTAGATTCTTGAAGTGAAAGAAAGAAACTATTTTATTTTATCATTAATATTAATGCACAGTAAATGAATATTTGATTAATTTAGAACTTAAATTACATGTTAAGCCTTGACTCATTTGCACTCATTAAGCAGGTGAAGTTGTTATACAGTACAGTATGTGGGATGTCTTGCTTGAATAGCATTCTTAAAATGGATTAAGGTCAGGATCATTCCAAAATTCAAAACTTTTCTTTTTAGGTAATTATTTAGTTGATTTACTTCTGTGCTTTAGGTCAGTTATTGCATCACCCAACCTCTCGTAAACTTCAGGGTTGACTGTTAACCTGAGATTCCTGACACATTGTGTGGTAAAATATATTGATACAGTCATGAGTTCATTATTCCCTCATTGATTGCAAGGTTTCAAGGCAGCAAATCAGCTCCAAACTTGCACCATGTTTTACAGTTTGGATAAGGTTTTGTTGTTGGTTTCCTAGGGAGAGCAGCAACAGTCATGAATTCCCCATTTACTGTATCTTACTGAAAAAGATTTGATAACCTTTTCTAGCTTTGTGCATCTCTACAGTGTCTCTTTTAAGGTCCTGTGAAAGCAGATTTTGAAGGGTAAAGCATGTGCAAGAGGGTTAAAGATTCAATTACGTCTTTCACCCTGCATCGTGAAAGACTACTCAGTATGTGTGATAAACACCTTAAAACTACCACTGCATGTGTCTTGTTAGTGTAGTGAAATTGTGTTTTTGTCTAAAATTGGAACTTAAATGAAGATCAAACCACACATGGGTAATCAATGCATCATTGCTAAGCAAAGTTTTTTTTGTTTGTTTGTTTTTTAAACTAAATTGCAAGCTGAAGCAATTGGAATGACCCCACAGTCCAAAAATCTACATGTTTAACTTAACAAAATTTTCAGTTTCTTGAACGTCATGGAAATATGTAGGTAGATCTTAAACAAAAAGGCCCAAAACTAGAAGCATTCTAGAAGATATAGCTGTAGATATTTCAGATAAAATGAATAGACTACTAGCAGGTTAAAAAACAAACAAACAAACAAACAAACAAACAAACAAACAAACAAATAAATAAATAAATAACATTTGCAAGTTATGCCATCTGGGGGATTTTGTTAAATATTAATATGAAGTGTTAAGACAGAGACTTTGCAAATATCGAAATGACCGTATTGTTTATAGTAATGTAACTGAAGTGTTAGTGGATACTTTTTTTTAAATAGTTTCTCAGTGTTTATATTTTACCTTAAAATTATATATATTTTTTCTTATTTTTACTTATTAGTCACATCAAATCAAATTGCTGCTACAAATTGCACAATTAAAGATCATACAGAACTAACCAGTTTTTATATATAACAGTTTATACCACAAATCCAAAAGAAACCTTACCTTCAGCAGTTTATATAGATATATGATTTTCTCTTCACTTTTATCTCCTGTTACGTTTTTACTGTTCTCTGAAACGGTTTAGATGTTTGCTTTGCAGTCATTTCCTTAACGTTAGCTCCACAGATCGGCACAGCAGCTGCCGGAATGCTCAAGTCTCCACCCATTCTCAGGATTGGGATTCTTCTTCTTCTTGTTTATCTTTTCTTCCAGGATTCTTCAGTTGTTTTTTACTATCTTCCACATCTGTAGTGCGTTTGATTAACACAGAGAATTTGATTTCTTTGCACTTGCTTACTTACTTCACTTTGTTTACTTAGTATGCAAGTTGATAAATTGTTTTATATCGCTATATATTTAAGTATTGAATTTTCAACTCTATCGATGTTTCTGAGAAGATGCTTATTATGTTATGTATTATATTATGTCGCTCTGACAGTAGGGTTTGTTGTTCTACAAATCAAAGGTTGATCTAATTCACTCATTTATATATGTAATTATTTATACAGTAGCAGCCAATTCAAATGGACTTGTATAGTAGACAATTCACATAAGATAAAGATAATAATTAATGCATACGATTCCAATCAGGACTTCGCTGAGGTTTTTATTTTATTTATTTATTTATTTATTTTTATGTGTGTGTGTGTGTGTGTGTGTGTGTGTGTGTGTGTGTGTGTGTGTGTGTGTGTGTGTTTGTGTGGTTGTGTGATTTTTGCAACCCAAAATGCTTCAGTTAGCTGTTTTATTTGTTTGTTTGGTTGTTTGTTTTGTTTTGTTTTTTGTTCAAAATTTGTGATTCGGTTTGTTAAGATTTTTCTTTTTCTTCCCTTTTTTTATTTTTGTAAAATCAGGAAACTACTTGAGATGATGAAATTGCAAGCAAATAGTACTTTTAAGTGAAGATACATTTGTAATTGTACTTTGTATGATGACTGTGCTCATGTTTGCACATGTGACAACACTGCACATTCTCTTGTGGCTTAAACCTGTGGAAAATCTGCTGTCATTGTATAAGATCTGAATCTTCTTCAAATATCTTTGTGTTCTTTGTGCTTGAATTTGTGTAAAATTCTACAATAGGAAAAGAAAAACAACATTAAATACTGGAAGGTTCTGAAGCAAGTTCATATCATCTTTTTGTACACTTCGACCAAAAATTTAGTCTTTTATTATTATTATTATTATTATTATTATTATTATTATTATTATTATTATTATTATTATTATAGTTACTTCATTTTAATTCCTAGACTATTTAAAGCAATACAGTAAGAGCAGAAATGTTTGTTCAGGCTCTAGCCTACATCTCCTTATCATGATACAGCACAATCAGGGAGGGTGAAGACCACAAACTGCACACTTTCTAACAGAAGTCATTAATTCTTTTGCTTCATATGGATCCTGTATGTGTGTGTGTGTGTGTGTGGGTGGGTGGGTGTGTGCACATGTTAGCAGTGTTCATGCAGTCTTATCTTATTTTGTGTGTCTTTGGGGATAGAGATACGTGCTTGACTCCGTGTGGTAGCATTTATTCCAGAAGTAAACATATTTAGCATTTATCGAGTGTGTCTAATAGGAAAATAGATGACTATAGAACAATGTCGAAAGCACCTATAGTATCTATTTTAAAATGAGCCACGTTCTTGATTCACACCTAGGATTTATTTTTTATAATGGGTAAATCTATACAGCACAATGTTAGTTTGCTTTCATGTTCAACATACTCTAGCTGACTTCCCCAAAGTCTTTCATTTCCACTGTCATATTGAAAAAATCAGCTTTGAAAAAAAAAAAAGATTAGCACATGCAAAGTTTGTTAATCAGACTATTGTGAAATTTGGCTTTAACAACATTTCGGGTTTTTCAATTTCCCTTTTTTTTCCCCCTGAGTGAACTTGACAGCAGTTTTTAAGAAACAAGTAATTTTGTTGCACATCACACACTGTAATTACACACAGTTAATATCTTAATATTTAAAATCTTCTAGATCTTTTTATTTTATGCAATTTTTTGCTCAAGGAGATAAATTTTACTAACAAAATTTACTCTCTATAATAATAATAATAATAATAATAATAATAATAATAATAATAATAATAATAATAATAATAATAATAATAACATACTGATTTATATGCAGGCAAATTAGGTGACATAATTCAAGGAAATTGCTAAAATTTTGTTTTTATCTCTCAAAATTATGGTATGAATTTAAATGATATATGCTTTGTGACTGGTGATCTAGATGGGGACTTACAAAATGCAAACTTGCATTTTTCTGTAGCTGAGCTTGTGAAAATCCTTTCACAATCTAAAAAAGAAGTTTGTCCATTGATGTTTTAAACTCAATAGCGGATCTTCTGTTGTGGGCAATACACTAATTCACATATTAATTTATGTTATTTATTTAGCCAAACACAGATAATTGGACCGGAACTGCAGAGCCAGAGACATAATAAAGTCAAACTAAGAATAATTAAAATGTTTAAAGATGAATGGACAGACGTGTTTATATTACAGTTTATTATAGTGTATACTCTCACTTTTGTGTGAAAAAATATAACCACTACAGATTAGCTTAGATATATTCATTCATTCATTCATTCATTCTCTACCGCTTATCTGAACTTCTTGGGTCACGGGGAGCCTGTGTCTATCTCAGGCGTCATCGGGCATCAAGGCAGGATACACCCTGGACGGTGTGCCAACCCATCACAGGGCACACACACACAGTCTCATTCACACACACTCACACACTACAGACAATTTTCCAGAGATGCCAATTAACCTACCATGCATGTCTTTGGACTGGGGGAGGAAACCGGAGTACACGGAGGAAACCCCTGAGGCATGAGGAGAACATGCAAGCTCCACACACACAAGGCGGAGGCGGGAATCGAACCCCCAACCCTCGAGGTGTGAGGCAAACATGCTAACCACTAAGCCACCGTGCACCCTTAGATATAATCAAAAACTAATAACTATTGAATACAAATGAATATAATTTTATTATAACAATATAATATAATATAATTCTATGATTACATCATATATAATATTTCTATAACGATGATATCATTATATCATCGCCTCTGGCATGCTTGAGACATGTATTGACTTCATTTTAAACTTTGAACTGTTTCGATACTTCTGTAAAGTTGCTATGAGACAATGTGAATTGTTAAAAGCACTGTACAAATAAATTGAATTGACAATATTATTCTAATGGGATTAATGCTTTATGTCATACTTATCTCTATAAGTGCGTGCAGTCTTTAACATCAACTCCAGCAATTAGTATAGGATGTTCGATCCATTTTTGTCTTTAATAATTAAACAATTATGTGGCAAAAGTGAGGTAACAAATAAAAGAGAGCTTTTTTAATTCCAGTCCTGTTTGTGATACTGTTTGAACCACTCAGGTGATTGGTTTATCGCTCTAGAACCTCAACCAAGCTGGGAATAATTATTATGTGATGAGTTAAAGCAGCTTCATGAGTCTGAGGAGTCTGAAGTAACTTAGTAATTAGCGGTTCTCACAGGAAACAGCTGGCAAGTTTCCATCACTCATTGCTATTCAGTGTATACCATCTTCAAATAACAGTAACAATATTAATTATGTTTGTTCTAATTATGTATGTTCTAATGTTATTAATGAATTATGTATTTATAATGAGGGCCTTAATCAAGCAGCAAATCTGGTAGTACTCCAAAAAAAACTGTCACATTCGCACTCGACTGCATTTCTGAGTATTGTTTGCAATCACTATAGGACCTGTTTGTTTGTTTGTTTGTTTGTTTCAGGGGCAGTTCTAGGATTTCATCTTTAGGGGGTTTTAGCCCTCAGTGAGAATTTAAAACAAGAAGAGTTTTATATTATATATTATATATAACTACACAGTAAGCCAAAAGTTATGGTATTATTTAAAATGGCAAAAGTGGAGACCAAAATGTTATGCATGATGTAATGATGTCAGTCTTGAATCAAATCAGTTCATGTATGTGTGCATTCTCTACAAACAGTGTGTCCAATGAATGCAGTCATTAATAAAAAAACATATTTACAAGACAAAGACCAAATCAATAAATGTTATTTTTATTTAGTATTGAATGGATTGTTTGCATTAATATTTTGTTTGTGCTACAACTCTGGTAATAAGAATAGTGACATTTCACTGCTTTTGGTTGCCGTCTTTGTGGCTTTCCGCCGATTAACGTTATAGATAAACGCCTCCAGCTCTGACTGACTCCGTGCTTCTCCATCCAAATAAAGCAGACAGCTGATGACGCACATTTGAAAGGCTACAAAGCACGCGCGTAAAAGTAAAGTAAAAAAATTTGCTCTTGGATAAAACTGATAAATAATTTTCTTTCCCATCGATGACATGTCCATTTTTTATTTTTGAAAGTAAAAATTATACTTATAGTTTTAGGGTAGCTGAGATCACAGACAGGGGGCTGGAGCCACACATAAACAGGTCTAGAACTGCCCCTGGTTTGTTTGTTTGTTTATTTGTTTGTTTGCCTGTTTTTGATTGAGTCTGTTTATATCTGTCTGCTCCTGAATTTATTGACTTTTTAGATTATTAGGTTTAGATTTCTGGATTCTGTCACTAGACTCTGCCACTAGATTCTGTCACTGGTTTTTGTCACTGTATTTTGTCACTGATGTCTCTGACAGGTTGTCGGTCTGAGGTTTGGGGTTAAAGCCCTAGTTCTGCCGTTGTTGTGCCCTTGAACAAATGACACTGTACAGTATCATTCATGACTGACCCCATCCTTCAAAGTTAGAATATACAAAGAAAGAATTTCACTCTGCTGTAATGTCTACACTCCGTCCAGGGTGTATCCTGCCTTGATGCCGATGACGCCTGAGAAAGGCACAGGCTCCCTGTGACCCGAGGTAGTTCGGATAAAGCGTTAGAAAATGAGTGTGAGTGAGTGAGAGTGTAATGTCTACATGACAAAATAAAGGTTTCTTCTTCTTTTTCTTCTATTTATGTACCAATCCCTAACCTGTCCGACACTGTGCTTATCTTAACCTTGTAAATAATATCTGCATTTGCACTTTCCCTCAGATCCTTGGGGTCTGCTACAATTATAGACTGAGCTCCAAAAATACATTTACTTATTCTGTAAAGTCAATCAATAAAAAAAAATAACCTCATATTTCTGTTTATCATTTACTCTCCAGATTTATTTTTATTCTATAACTTCTTACTTCTTGCCCTATTTTATTTGTTTCCAGGACGTATAGTCATTTATACCTTTCATATTTTATTTCTCTTGCAACCTAATCTCCTCACCGGGATATAGATCGGTCCAGGCTGTACTAAAACTTTAACAGCATCGACAAAGCACTAGCCTTTGTGTAAGTTACAGTCCAATATTAGATCTAAATCAGCATTGGCAAAACTATTCTGTTTCAGATGGATTCGGCTCGAGCTTTAGCACCATTGCATTTCAGTGTGACACTTTATTAATGCTGTGGGATTAACAATGGACTGCCGTACACTTTATATCATATTGTATACTGTATGCTCGTGTGCTAGGTTTTTTTTTTACCTGTTATGTTTGGCTGCATTGACTGATTGCCATGAATGACTATGAAGCAGACCTTGTTGCTAATAATCCTACTACGTTAATAACGCATTACATTTCATATAGGTATACATTCGGCTCTATGATCTTAAATATTAGTATTACACACAGTATTTATGTAGAGGAAAACTGTGGACCAGTGAACGAACACCGACATAGAGATTAAGTCCAGATCCAGATAAGTATTTCAGCAGAACAAAACAATTACTTGGAAAGAAAATGCCTTTACAGGTCAGATAAATTCGATTCAGTCTCACTCACTCTCTCATTTTCTACAGCTTATCCGAACTTCTCGGGTCATGGGGAGCCTGTGTCTATCTCAGGCGTCATCGGGCATCAAGGCAGGATACACCCTGGACGGAGTGCCAACCCATCGCAGGGCACACACACACTCTCATTCACTCACACACACACACTACGGACAATTTTCCAGAGATGCCAATCAACCTACCATGCATGTCTTTGGACCGGGGGAGGAAACCGGAGTACCCGGAGGAAACCCCCGAGGCACAGGGGAGAACATGCAAACTCCACACACACAAGGCGGAGGCGGGAATCGAACCCCAACCGTGGAGGTGTGAGGCAAACGTGATAACCACTAAGCCACCGTGCCTAACAATGTCTAACAATAGACATTGTCTCAAAGCAGCTTTACAGAACATTAGATTTATAGTCCAAAAAGTACAAAGAGATTAATATTATACAAAGATTCAAGATTAATATTAGACTTATATTTAAATGTGTTTGTATATATCCCTAATGAACAAACATGAGGTGACTGTGCTGAGGAAAAACTCCTTTAGATGGAACAGGAAGAAACCTTGAGAGGAACCAGACTCATCCTCAATTGGGTGACACTGGAGAAACAGTTTAGTTCTGATTGTTGAGGAAAATTCTGCTTGTTGTCTACTTGGTCTGCAAAAATGTTTTGGTAGATAGTAAGTCTTAAAGTAACATCTTTTTGTAGAGTATTATATTTCTGTTCGCTCTATTTTTTGTCTTGCACAAGTTTGTGTGAATGCACTTTAATGCCAATTGGTTAATTTACACTTTTTTTTAGCCTTCAGTTCTGAGTTGTCTTATGTAGCTCTATATCTTTATGTAGCACCAGGGGCCTGGAGGAACATTCTTTTATCTCACTATGTACTGCATAAGACATATATATATTGACTCTTGACTGATCCACATGGATGTCAGCAGAACATTTCCCAGAGCATTACACAGAATATGCCAGCTTGCCTCTTTCCCAGTCTGGTAAAAGTCTGCTGCCACAGAAGCACTATACATAAGGCAAGAATGCACCATGGATTGGATGTGAAGTATTAACAGGGTCCAACACACATGAACTATGAGAGTCCACACTCTGACAAAGCTAATTACAATCAGCAAGTGTCCTTAAAAAAGAGCCTTGAAGTAAACTGAAAATCTTTTCCTCATTAGGCTCATTACTCATCAAATGTCATTAAAATTCACTATTTAGAATTAAAATGCTGGATGCACAGATGCTAATACTTGCAATGCCAGCATTGCCAATCTCCCCAGATGGCAGATAGGCACATAGTGTTAACTCAGCTAAAACATCTTTATAATCACAACTTTGCTGACCAAGTCACAATCGATGCTTAAATTAACTGTATGCAGTCAAGTTTATAATCAGTCCTTAATGTTTACAGTCACTGCTGGATGGTACAATGTTACTGCAGAGTATTCTTCAAAATGTACTGTATCTTATTTACAACAAAACCAAATTTACCTTTTGAAAAGACAACATTTTGCACTGAATCAATTTAACAATGCAGTGGTTTGATTAAAGATGTTCTTAGTCAGTGGTGTAAACATTTAAAGGAAATCCACTACATTTACTCATAAAGTTTGGGTCACATGGTATCATTTAGAATCAGCGATACTACAACAAACCGATAAAATACACCAGTGGGGAAACATGACCGTGGTGTTAGGCTGAAATATTTCCTTTAAGTGAACGCATAAAACCTCCACTCCTATAATAATTATTCATACTAATAGCAAGTCTTTATATTAAATGCAGATGGTAGGAAGAATTTCTAGTACATACATTTATGATTAGATGAATGTGATTAGATGAATAACACAGTAGGTAACCACCTGCTTTATTTATTTATTTATTTATTTATTTGTTTGTTTGTTTGTTTGTTCGTTCGTTTGTTCATTTATTTGTTTGTTTGTTTATTAATTTATATATCTATTTGTTTATTTATTTATTTTGTGAGCCTTAGTATGATTTATTAATTTCTCATTTCATATTTTATAGAAATTATAAAATATGACATGAGAAATTAATAAATCGTATGAAGAAAAAAACAAAAAAACAACAACAAAAAAAACAATATATATATATTGTTTGTTTTTTATTTTTGTTATACTTAATTTGCACATACAGGTTGCCAGAGCCATTACATATTTTCACTTTCTCAAAACCACATAAAAAGTCACAGTTAGTTAGCACTTAATTAATGTAATTGCAATAAACTACCCTGTTTATAGATGTAAACATCATCCAAGACTATATTTTGAATAATCTAAGTTAAGGTGAGTTGTACGTATTTGGTATGGACTAAATATAATGACACTATTTTTCTATACAATTTATCATATTTTAAGCAGCCATCACTTTTCTGGCTCAGACTTTACACAGCCACCGAGCACTAATACACGCAGATTAGTAATACTACATCATAACCAGCAGGGTGCGTCATATATCACAAGTCTAGAATGTTACAGTATAAAATTTTTCATATTTTAAAAACATGCAATGTTTAGTGATCACCACAAGAGGGCAGTACAAGGCAGCGTTTTGGCCATTTTGGTGTGTGCCTTGTGACAGAATGAGAACTCAGTCATAGTTAATGAAATGTCTCAGAGCCAGCAGTCATACAGAGAAAAACTATGTGAATTTGGGTGAAGCAGAAAACCAATTATGCATAATTAAATAAGAGTATAAAAGCCATTTTATTAAGTGACAATTCCGCATGTAAATAAAAATCATATTAAATTAAAACTGGTGCCAGGAGAACAACAGTTTACAGCTTTAGACTGTTAACCCTTTACATTACATCAACGGAGGCTGCATTAGGTGAATGCGGCTTTAATTAAAGCTTTCTGGTTTATACGTTACACTCCAGCCCTTCTGTTTACAATTTCAGATTAGTTAAATTCAAGGAAATATAAATAATTTATTCTACAAACATATTCAATTCTATACTCGATTCGGATGAGTGAAGAAAAGGAAAGATTCAATTCACCACACAGCTCTGTCAGTTGTATTGTTTGTCATTTAATTAATTAGAAATGGTTTATATAAAGGCATTTGTTCTAAAGTTATATATCTAAAATAACAGTTAATTATGAATAAAAAGGGGGGCATGGTGGCTTAGTGGTTAGCACGTTTGCCTCACACCTCCAGGGTTGGGGGTTCCATTCCCGCCTCCGCCTTGTGTGTGCGGAGTTTGCATGTTCTCCCCGTGCCTCGGGGGTTTCCTCCGGGTACTCCGGTTTCCTCCCCTGTTCCAAAGACATGCATGGTAGGTTGATTGGCATCTCTGGGAAAATTGTCTGTAGTGTGTGAGTGTGTGAGTGAATGAGAGTGTGTGTGTGCCCTGTGATGGGTTGGCACTCCGTCCAGGGTGTATCCTGCCTCGATGCCCGATGACGCCTGAGATAGGCACAGGCTCCCCGTGACCCGAGAAGTTTGGATAAGGGGTAAAAAATGAATGAATGAATAAATAAATAAAAATAGCTTTTCATTGATGCACTAAAATGATATTTAAGGGGAGGTTTGTTTAACATTTATGAAAGGATCACGTTATTCCCTGAGATGGACTAGCATCCGAACGAGGCCTAATGTCTAAGTATAGAAAATATCTGGCTTCAGATATCACAGTGATGATTTTTAGAGTCTCCTGAGACTTGTGACAAATATATAAAGCAAAAGAAATTAAAAAAAAAAAAAAAGAAGAAGAAAATAAAAGCAAGATCAGCTCTGTTTCTTCACAGCAACAAAATTGATGTAGCAGGAATCTACAATGCATTGTCATCAAGTAATTATGTAAATGTGTTTTGTTCCACTTCCCTATTTTTTGCTTTACGTACACGGTTGTGTTACTGAGTTATACCATTTATTGGTGAGCACAGAAAAGTCGAGAGAAACGTATTTAAATACCGCAGCACTGATGACTTATTAATGACTGATGATTCTGACTAATCAGAAGGTTAATTAATTTTACAGTTTAATTACTCTTCTGCTCTGACTGTAATTCTGGCTGCAAGGTAAAGGTTTATCGTAATAGAACTTCTTATTATGATATTAATATACTTAGTTACACAGGAACTTGTAGAGGGATGTTGTCATCTAAGACTAATGTGTGTTAATATATTTATATAACAATGGGAACAAATGTAATGTAGATAGATAGATAGATAGATAGATAGATAGATAGATAGATAGATAGATAGATAGATAGATAGATAGATAGATAGATAGATAGATAGATAGATAGATAGAAAATGTAATGTCAGACAGAAACTGTGACTCTCCTTCACACCATACAATCATGTATTATTTATAACCTAAAATCCTAAGTGAACCCCTTGTGAAAATATATTACACAGTTTTCGCAGTGTATTTTCACAAACACACACACACACACACACACACACACTCACACAATTATTCTCACACAGACACACACACATATACACACACACACACACACACACACACGCACACACACACACACACACACACACGCACTCACACACACACACGCACATGCACTCACACAATTATTCTCACACAGACACACACACACACACACACACACACACACACACACGCACACAATCATTCTCACACAGACACAAATACATATACACACATATACACACACATATACATACACACACACACACACACACACACACACACACACACACACACACACACACACACACACACACATGTATACCTAGTATACTATACATACTGTATGTACATTTGAGTGACAGATGCCCTGGAATAGCAAAATCATAATCCACATCTTCAATCCCATCCCTATTTTCCCAAATCATTTTTTTTTCTTTCCCATTTACATTATGTCGCGTCGTTCGCTGGGCCTTAATGACAGGGCCAGAATTATAATGCGACACAGCAAGCTGTTGCTATTTTCTGTTAATCATGCAGTAAATTATAAAGTTTATTGCAGTCAGCCAAATGGTTCAATCTATTAACGAGGTAGAATGTTAGCATTTCATACAAGAGCTTATTTGGAAAAAACCAAAAGCCTGCTGGAGGTAGTCAGAAAGAACACAGTAGAAATAATAATAAAATAAGGACTAAAGGAAAGGTTCCTGCAGTGCACAGCAAGCCTCAGTGTTCTGACTCCTGTTTGGCTAAGAACACCTGCTGGGAGCGATGCATAATAGTGTGATAGAAAGTGAACTGGAGGACACTGACAGCAGCAGTCTCATGTATACAGCCAGCTTAAAAAACAGATGCTATTAGAGTAATCTCCCAAAAGTATAAGGGGTTACGAGAATGAATGACGTTCAGAAATGGCAGGCAAGTCCGTGGGAAGATACCTGAGGAATAAAGTTCTATAAAGTGGTATGTGTGAAAAAGGTCGAGTCGTTTCGCCGTACACTGCGCTAGACGTGCGAAATAATTTTACTAAGGTCAAAGTAAGTGGCAAAAAATAAGTCTTGAAAATGAGTAACTTGAAAATGGCATTTCCTTGCTGAAGAAAGATATCAAATAGGTAAGGAGCCCGCCGAAATCTTATTTTTTACTAAAACGAATGGATTAAAATAGTTTTTTTTTTATTTTTCAAAATGAAATACACACCAACAGAAAAGACATGACGTATATGGTACCATGAATGGGCATATGGTAGCCTAGTGGTTAAGGTGTTGGGCTACCAATCGGAAGGTTGTGAGTTCGATCCCAGATCCACCAAGCTGCCACTGTTGGGCCCCTGGGAAAGGCCCTTAATGCTCAGTTGTATTAAAAATGAGATAATGTAAGTCACTCTGGATATAAGGGCGTCTGCTAAATGCTGTAAATGTATGGCGTTAAAAATGAGAAGTCAGTCATAAGATGCTTACACACATCATTGATATCTGTATATGTACAAAACTAAACACCCTTCTGGTTAATAACAAATGATATGTTAGTATGAAAAAAAACAGCAGTACTTACATACACTACTGTACACAAAAGTTTGGGATCACTTGGAAATGTTCTTGTTTTTCTGGTTAGAATCATTTTGTGTTGTTCTATAAAGGGAGAAGTTCACAGTATGGTATCATAAGTTCTTACCATGAGAAGTAAGTTAGTTCTTTCTTTCCTTCCATGAGCCTGTAAACAAACCCACAACCTTCTGATGCTCCAGATACTAAACTAACCTAAAGAAGGCCACTTTTCTTGCACTCTTCATCACTACAGCAGTTTTCAGCTGTGCTAGAACGATTGTAAAACGGTTCTCTAATAATCACTTAGCCTTATAAAATGATTAAGTTGGATTAGCAAACATAAGATGAGACTGAAACCGAGGACGGATGGTTACTGATAATGGGCCTCTTTGTGACAATTTAGATCTGATCTGTTTCATTTTATTTTTTTTTAAATGGATCAAAATGTGGGCTTTCTTTAAAAAACAGAAATGCCCAAGTGATCCTAAACTTTCGAACGGCGGTGTACGTTACTTTGCTGTGAACTACAACCTTCATAGAACAACACAAATGATTCTAACCAGAACAACAAAGACATTTCCAAGCGATCCTAAGCTTTTAAACAGTAGTGTATGTAAGTGTAGTTGTGACCACAGATACACAATAACAGTTCCCCCTTTCATACCAATATTTTTTTTTTTGCTTGTATTTTTATCCTATTTGAATATCTCGGCTAATTTGTCTTCATTTTATATATGAGTTTCATGTGTGCAACCTACAGTACATAAAAAAGTACCACACTAGTTTTTCCACACTAACAGCATTTTCATGAACATCACATTTCTTGTGTAATGCCCCTATGTCCAATTTACAAAATAAATCCATATACAGTGTCCTTCTTGAAAAACTGTGCTGACAAACAGGCTTCGTCTTAGAACTCCCACGAACGGTTAAGTGTTTTCTCAGAGAATTGGCTGTCCTGATTCACACTAATCATCGGAAATGAAGAGTTGTGAAGTTTGACAGAGACAGTCCTTGGCCTCAGCTGAGGTTTTGCTGATTGTGTTGAGAAGTTGTGCTGAATTATAATTACGACGCAAGACGTAGCAGGAATAAAAAAATAAACTGATTCAATTCTTACTTCACCTCTAAACCACAAGGACCGATTAAGGACATTAAAAAGATAACGGTTTGCAATTAGGGATGACACAATGATGAAAAGTGCAATAATACGTAAGCATATTATATGAGGAAAGTGAGACATATAGTTAAGTTATTCTGCTATGCAAAAAAATTAATAAAAAAAAAAAAAAAGGAAAGAAAGGTAAAATAAGTAGGTACTTATGCAGTTACCTGCTGTAGCATTATACTGTATATGTATTCATTATATTTGCGGCACTCGTTTATCATGTGGTGCTTTTTTGGGGCAAGTCGTGGCCTAATGGTTAGAGAGTCTGACTCGTAATTCTAAGGTTGTGGGTTCGAGTCTCGGGCCGGCCACGACTGAGGTGCCCTTGCCGTATGTCACGTCACTTCAGTTATTATTAGCTGGATGTGAATCACAACTGTCTCATCATTATTACAATGACAAATATGCAAAAAGTTGCATATAACTGAGCTTTTCATAGTCCATGGCAACTGGTTGTGGGAAGTAGGAAACCCCTGAAAGAAGGAGGTGGGAGTAAGTCACACATGTGCATGTCACAAGTAAGTCTCAAGTCATGAATGTCAAGTCACAGTCAAGTCGAGTCTTTTTTTAATATTTGTCCAGCAAGTCTCAAGTCTCAAATTTGCGACTTAAGTCTGACTCGAGTCAAGTCGAGTCCCCCATCTCTGAGTCATTTAACTCAAGTCCAAGTCAAGTCTCAAGTCATGAATGTCAAGTCACAGTCAAGTCGAGTCTTTTTTTAATATTTGTCCAGCAAGTCTCAAGTCTCAAATTTGTGTCTTAAGTCTGACTCGAGTCCCCCATCTCTGAATCATTTAACTCAAGTCTGAGTCAAATCTCAAGTCATGAATATCAAGTCAAAGTCAAGTCGGGTCTTTTTTTAATATTTGTCCAGCAAGTCTCAAGTCTCAAATCTGTGACTTAAGTCTGACTCGAGTCAAGTCGAGTCCCCCATCTCTGAGTCATTTAACTCAAGTCCAAGTCAAGTCTCAAGTCATGAATGTCAAGTCACAGTCAAGTCGAGTCTTTTTTTAATATTTGTCCAGCAAGTCTCAAGTCTCAAATTTGTGTCTTAAGTCTGACTCGAGTCCCCCATCTCTGAATCATTTAACTCAAGTCTGAGTCAAATCTCAAGTCATGAATATCAAGTCAAAGTCAAGTCGGGTCTTTTTTTAATATTTGTCCAGCAAGTCTCAAGTCTCAAATCTGTGACTTAAGTCTGACTCGAGTGAAGTCGAGTACCCCCATCTCTGAGTCATTTAACTCAAGTCCGAGTCAAGTCTCAAGTCATGAATGTCAAGTCACAGTCAAGTCGAGTCTTTTTTTAATATTTGTCCAGCAAGTCTCAAGTCTCAAATTTGCGACTTAAGTCTGACTCGAGTCAAGTCGAGTCCCCCATCTCTGAGTCATTTAACTCAAGTCCGAATCAAGTCTCAAGTCATGAATATCAAGTCAAAGTCAAGTCGAGTCTTTTTTTAATATTTGTCCAGCAAGTCTCAAGTCTCAAATTTGCGACTTAAGTCTGACTCGAGTCAAGTCGAGTCCCCCATCTCTGAGTCATTTAACTCAAGTCCGAATCAAGTCTCAAGTCATGAATGTCAAGTCACAGTCAAGTCGAGTCTTTTTTTAATATTTGTCCAGCAAGTCTCAAGTCTCAAATTTGCGACTTAAGTCTGACTCGAGTCAAGTCGAGTCCCCCATCTCTGAGTCATTTAACTCAAGTCCAAGTCAAGTCTCAAGTCATGAATGTCAAGTCACAGTCAAGTCGAGTCTTTTTTTAATATTTGTCCAGCAAGTCTCAAGTCTCAAATTTGTGTCTTAAGTCTGACTCGAGTCCCCCATCTCTGAATCATTTAACTCAAGTCTGAGTCAAATCTCAAGTCATGAATATCAAGTCAAAGTCAAGTCGGGTCTTTTTTTAATATTTGTCCAGCAAGTCTCAAGTCTCAAATCTGTGACTTAAGTCTGACTCGAGTCAAGTCGAGTCCCCCATCTCTGAGTCATTTAACTCAAGTCCAAGTCAAGTCTCAAGTCATGAATGTCAAGTCACAGTCAAGTCGAGTCTTTTTTTAATATTTGTCCAGCAAGTCTCAAGTCTCAAATTTGTGTCTTAAGTCTGACTCGAGTCCCCCATCTCTGAATCATTTAACTCAAGTCTGAGTCAAATCTCAAGTCATGAATATCAAGTCAAAGTCAAGTCGGGTCTTTTTTTAATATTTGTCCAGCAAGTCTCAAGTCTCAAATCTGTGACTTAAGTCTGACTCGAGTGAAGTCGAGTACCCCATCTCTGAGTCATTTAACTCAAGTCCGAGTCAAGTCTCAAGTCATGAATGTCAAGTCACAGTCAAGTCGAGTCTTTTTTTAATATTTGTCCAGCAAGTCTCAAGTCTCAAATTTGCGACTTAAGTCTGACTCGAGTCAAGTCGAGTCCCCCATCTCTGAGTCATTTAACTCAAGTCCGAATCAAGTCTCAAGTCATGAATATCAAGTCAAAGTCAAGTCGAGTCTTTTTTTAATATTTGTCCAGCAAGTCTCAAGTCTCAAATTTGCGACTTAAGTCTGACTCGAGTCAAGTCGAGTCCCCCATCTCTGAGTCATTTAACTCAAGTCCGAATCAAGTCTCAAGTCATGAATATCAAGTCAAAGTCAAGTCGAGTCTTTTTTTAATATTTGTCCAGCAAGTCTCAAGTCTCAAATTTGCGACTTAAGTCTGACTCGAGTCAAGTCATACGACTCCAGTCCCCCATCACTGCTGAAAGATGTACTCACTGCACTACCAATACATTAATTCATTTAATAAACCCATAAAAGAATAACTAGGTGCCACTATATATTAAGATTAGCAAACATACCGCTAGTCTACTCGTCTTAAATCAGAAGCACATCATCGTTGTATTTGTCTCCAAACAGATCTTCCGATCGTCACGAATGACAGTCCTGCGATCAGGTCGTTTGAAACGTGTCGGTGATTATAAACTGGTTTTAAACTGGTTTACAAATGGTATCCCTATTATAAGGCTAGAGGACTTTGAATCTCAGCACCCGATGTTTCTCCAGTCTTAAAAAGGCTCTCGGTCTGTGTTTTAAAGCCGCTCAGAAGCCATATCCATTGTTTGTACAGTGTATCCAAGTACTGTTAAGCATTGAGAAAGATACGATAGAGTCAACACAGTCGGAAACATATTCTTTTGTTGTAAATTTATATTGCTTTGCCTTCTGGGCTTCTAAACTTGTACAATTTTGGATGTAGAAAGAACTGGCTGAATATCTAATCCACTGTAATTGTAAATTGCTATCACAGGCCTCGGTGTGCTCAGCTGTTTCTTTCTACAATACTTAGCCTAGTTATAGATCTGTGCAGGTGCCTAATTTTTCAGTGGTCATTTGGGAGAACAAACAAACACAAACGCGTCTGCTCTGACATTACTCATGCTAATGGCTTTACATAAATCACTGTGGCGAGAGTGACACTAATCACTGAAAGATGAAATGTGCACTATGGTAACCCTGCTTCCTGTTTGCCATTTTCCTACAGATTTGTTCCTCATATCTGGGGCAACTACAGACTAAACTCTTTGGGAAAAAGCGCTGTGGAATTTGGGAGTGTTATATGCACTAGAAACAAAAGACCGTATGTAAAATGTCTTTCGGTGAAAAAAAAAACGATTTATTCAAAATGAATGATTTATCTTCAGTTAGCATTTTGGGTGGTGGATGTACTGTACTGTAGATCGTATTGAAGGAGCACTGGCATTGAGGCAAGAATGCGTAATTGATTAGATGCAATTATTTATAAGTTTATTGCATGCATACAACACACTTGTTTTCTATTCGAGGCCAAGCCACCTACTGTGTCTGTGTTTGGGTGGTTGGAGGAAACCAGAGAACCCTGAGGAAACCCATGCAGACTATACAAAATTCATTAACGGAGCATTCCATGTTCGGGATCAAACCCTAGTACCTTAGTAATGCAGCAACACTAGTCATGTACCCCCTACAAAGAGAAACAGAATACTCACTCACTCACTCACTTTCTGCCGCTTATCCGAACTACCTCGGGTCACGGGGAGCCTGTGCCTATCTCAGGCGTCTTTGGGCATCATGGCATCCTGGACGGAGTGCCAACCCATCGCAGGGCACACACACACTCTCTCATTCACTCACACACTACGGACAATTTTCCAGAGATGCCAATCAACCTGCCATGCATGTCTTTGGACTGGGAGAGGAAACCGGAGTACCCGGAGGAAACCCCCGAGTCACGGGGGGAACATGCAAACTCCGCACACACAAGGCAAAGGCGGGAATCGAACCCCGACCCTGGAGGTGTGAGGTGAACGTGCTACCCACTAAGCCACTGTGCCCCCAGAAACAGAATAGTGAGAAATAAAAAAAAAATGTATGATAAAACTGTAGATAAAATCCAAGCACTGCTTTAACTTTCATTGGCTTTTTTTTATGCTGCATCTATTTTTGCTTCAATCTTTATGTCCCATTTGCCTGCTAATGTTACATTTCCACTGTAATAATATCTTAACTGTTAAATAACAATCCGGACGATCGTCATTCCATTATTTTATTAGGATTTGCATGCTGTGATGTGGTGAAGCTGCTTTTCCTATAATGGTACATAAACATGTTACAAAATGCTGCTATCATGTTTGACCCCAATGGTGATGTACACATGTTCCACCATAAACTGAGTTTCTTTGTTTGTGAGGTGAAAAGCTAAATGGTTGAGAGGGAGTGAGTGGGAGATCTGATTATTACCACAGCTCATGATGCTCATATTTTTAAAGCAGTAGTCATGTAATTATATCAGTATATAAACGACATCATTAGCACAGGCCAACAGTGGGCTGAGACACATTATCGAAGATTATGATGGTTGCATGTAGATTGGAAATACAGGAACATAAAGATGTAACCTCACATTAGCAAGAGAATTAAGCAAATGAATTTGTTGTCATTGTGTAGAAAAATTAAACATCGCAGTCCAATCAGTATTGTCGGATTCTTTCACGCATCATTATCGCACAATGCTCCGTTTGATTGGTCAGAGGGTGTAGATTAGAAGAATGATGCAACTCTCACAATTGATTTTTTTTGTAATGTTATTTAACCAAAAAATGGGATAACATTAGTTTGCTGAAGATCTTTCCTATGAGACATTCCCTTAACATTTATGGATGGAGTCTTCTGTTAGCTTTATAACATGCAGTAAGTTGGAAAAGCCTTCATGAAAGATGACCTTTGTGGATTATTGAGATCATGACAAGCTGTGTTTGTTTTACTGACTCAGAGAGAAAAATAAAGAGAGATAGTGATGAAATGAACTTATTTTGTGGACATTCTACAACAACTTCTTATTCTACTTCCGGCTTTTTTCCATTAAATTGGATTCGATTCAACTTTATTTTCATTACTCATGTACAATAGCAAGGCAAGGAAATGCAGTAGGGGTTAGAGGTTAGGGGTCACCACAGTGAATCATCTGTTTCCACCTAACTCTATCCTCGGCATCCTCTACTCTCACACCAATTACCTTCATGTCCTCATTTAACACATCCATATAATCTCTGGTTTTGGCCTTCCTCTTGAACTCTCAAGTCAAGTCAAGTCAAGAAGCTTTTATTGTCATTTCAACCATATATAGCTGTTGCAGTAGACAGTGACATGAGACAACATTTCTCCAGGATCATGGTGCTACATAAACGGTAACAGAAACAGCGCCGACTGACCGGTGTAAATACTGAATGTCCAAACAATATTTTGTGCAGTAACATTAGAATGAACTCTTACCTGGCAGTTCCGTCTCCAACATCCTTCTACAAATATAACCATCTCCCTCCTCTGTACATGTCCAAACCATCTCAATCTAGTCTCTCTGACCTTGTCCCCAAAACAGCCAACCTGAGCTGTCCCTCTGATGTGCTCGTTCCTAAACCTGTCCATCCTCATCACTCCTAAAGAGAATCTCAACATCATCATCTCTGCGTCCTCCACCTCTTCACCCCTGACGATTTTCATGCTTAAGTTTGGCATGTTTTTCGCTGGATGCCCTTCCTATTTATTCGAGCTTGGGACCGCACAGAGGTCACTGGCTTGCAACACTTGTGGCTAGATTTGTGGATCTTCTACAACTATGATGTTAAATACTTATCTGTAGGTCATATATTATAAAAATATATAATAAGTAATTGTAAAAATACTTGAAACAAGACTAATCAAACACTTTAGGACTTGCTATTTGTCACAGACAGAAGACAACGGAGACAGAGATAACGTAAAAAATAACAGAGTTGATTAATGGATTGTGGAATGAAGTGAGCGATGGGTGAAACACACACACAGGATCACTGGAAGCAGACCCACACGGATTAGCTTTTTGGGAGGACGATGAACTTGGATAACTACTGAATATAAGAGAGATAAAGAATCAGGTTAGTAGTCACAGCGTGCAATAGCAGCTAGCACGTACGAGACCGGACAGAGTGTGTGTGTGTGTGTGTGTGTGTGTGTGTGTGTGTGTGTGTGTGTGTGTGTGTGTGTGTGTGTGTGTGTGTGTGTGTGTGTGTGTGTGTGTGTGTGTGTGTGTGTGAGTGTCTTTTATGTGTTGTGGTAATGACGGGTGCCAGGTGACGGTGATTAGAACTCAGGTGATGAGGATCTGGTTTGCTGTGTGAGGGGAGAACCTGGCGATTCCGTGACACTATTATTGAAAATAAGCAACTTCAGGGTAGAAAATGTAGCTTCACATTGTCTAGGGCTGATTTAAAAAAAAAGTGACGTGACATACGGCTAAGTACGGTGACCCATACTCAGAATTTGTTCTATGCATTTAACCCATCCAAAGTGCACACACACAGCAGTGAACACACACACACACACACACACACACACACACACACACACACACACACACACACACCATGAACACACACCCGAAGCAGTGATTTAAACCACAACATCATTGTTCTGTTCCTTACTTAACTCGTAAATATTCAGTCACTGTTGTCTATGATGAGAATTGGATTTACTGTAAGACATTATGGAGTTGAACCAATCCTATTTTGTTTAATTTTATCTTGCTTTATTTTATTTTAGAAATTTTTAACTTCAGCTCTCTACTTTTTGGATTTTTTAAACAGACTCTGGAGCCTTGAAGAAGCTTAAAGGTGTTTGACCCACTTCATGGAAAACCTTTTAAAAATCCATCACATTCAAGGACAAACGTAAGGAGCACAAGTCAGAGGACAGTCTGTGAATAGGTTGAGAAAATGACTGATGACTAAATGAGTGTGTGTGTGTGTGTGTGTGTGTGTGTGTGTGTGTGTGTGTGTGTGTGTGTGTGTGTGTTTTGTGGACACCTCACTTTTAATGTTTAACGATCATGTTCATTATAAAGTTCCAACAAGCACTAGAACTGATTCAAGAACAAGTTCCTGAAAACAAACTTTTTACATTTTTTTTTCTTTTTTACATTTGTAAAATATGCTTTTTATCATCATAAGCAAGAAAGGAAACTCTGATAGAGCTCATTTTTTATTTTTTTTATTACTGATCTATTGCTCTGTTTTGGATTTAAATATCTGAAGCTACACTGAGAACACGCTGAATAAATAATGTGGTTGGATCCTTCATAAAAACACAAGGATTTTTTTTTTTAACTGTGAGAACAAATGTAGAAAGCAGAATTAGTCAGAGGAATAAAATAATACAGTTCTTGATTACATTTTGTTTTAATGCGAGTGTGCCTGGGAAGTCTTTAATGTCTTGTTGTATTTAGCATTTTATTTGTTCACCAACAGAGAAAAGAGATTTAGTTTATGAGCCATTTTTAATGACCAAATATGAGATAGATAGATAGATAGATAGATAGATAGATAGATAGATAGATAGATAGATAGATAGATAGATAGATAGATAGATAGAAAGCAAAACATCATCAATCATTGGCTCAAAATCACCACATGCCTACTGGAAGATTTACTGAACGTTGTTTATGACTAATTCCTGACAACTAGTCTCCAGTCCCTACTGCCCTTGTCATAATCTTAAGAAAACAAAGGATGACAATGTCTTACAGAACAACCTCCAAGATCCCAACCAGTCTGGCTTTAAGGCAGCTCATTCCACATAGACAGCCCTTTTGGATGTCTCTGAGAAACTACATGCTGCTTGCTCGGCCAAACTGTCATCCGTCCTTATCTTCCTCGACCTTTCAGCAGCGTTTGATACGGTCAACCACAAGACTCCCTTATCCACCCTCAGGAGTCTTGGGATTTGCAGATCAGCTTGGGAATGGTTTGTTTCCTACCTGGAAGTACGCTCATATCAGGTAACATGGAGGGGAGTGACATCTGTTCCATGCAGACTCTCCACTGGTGTCCCACAGGGCTCAGTACTTGGTCCTCTTCTTTTCTCCCTGTATACTCACTCTCTTGGTGAAGTTATTGCCTCACATGGTTCTCTTACCACTGCTATGCTGATGATACACAACTTATCTTCTCTTTCCCACCCTCAGATCTTTCCCACCCCCTAGCAAAACTGAACTGCTGTTCATCCCAGGTGATTCATCCCCAGGTCATGCCCTTGCTATATCCTTGCACAACGATCTGATCTCCCCTTCAGCCACAGCTCGCAACCTTGGGGTAACCATGGACAATCAACTGTCCGTTTCCTCTCATGTTGCTAATGTGACTCGAGTCATGTCGGTTTCTTTTCTACAACATTAGAAGGATTCGGCCATTTTTGTCTTCACAGGCTGCTCAGGTACTTGTTCAGTCTCTTGTCATTTCTAGACTGGATTACTGCAATGCACTGCTGGCAGGTCTACCTATGAACGCAATTCGTCCTCGGCAAATGATCCAAAATGCAGCTGCAGTTCTTGTATACCACCCTGCTGCTGCGATCCCTCCACTGGCTTCCAGTAGCTGCACGCATCAGATTCAAAACACCGAGGCTGGCCTACAAAGCCAAAAATGGACCAGCTACTGCTTGACTGGTTCCACCATCTCTCAGGGTAAGAGGCAAGTATACTACAAGACTCTTCTCTGTTCTGGCACCAAGGTGGTGGAATGAACTTCCCCTAGAGGTCCGGACAGCTGAGTCACTGGCTATTTTCAAGCGGCATTTGAAGACCTACTTATTCAGGAAACACTTCACCTAGCACTTATTTCCTTATCTTTTGCATTAAAAAAAAAAAAAAAAAAAAAAAAAAAAACCTTTGACACTTTTTCATTGTAACTTGAACAATGTTTTAAACTCATGGTATCTTAAGTATGTAACCTAGTGGGCCAGCATTAATGTATTCAATGTTAGAGATTTAAGCACTTATGTACATCGCTCTGGATAAGGGCATCTGCCAAATGCTGTAAATGTACGTCAGTCTCTAGTCACTACAGATAAAAGCATAGAAGGACAAGGCCTTATAAATATCTTTAGATTAGAAATTTCCACCACAATAGATAGATAGATAGATAGATAGATAGATAGATAGATAGATAGATAGATAGATAGATAGATAGATAGATAGATAGATAGATAGATACTTACAATCCAATAAGGAAATCCACACATTATCATTTATTTATTCTTATTCTTATTTTCATTGTAATATATATAAAAAAAGATGCAGCTGTTGTTCAAAACTATTAGTTCTCAAATATTTGTGTGTGTGTGTGTGTGTGTGTGTGTGTGTGTGTGTGTGTGTGTGTGTGTGTGTGTGTGTGTGCCATGTTTACCACAGTGTGGCACTCTCTCTCTAGCTTGGTAAGATAAGGACCTGAATGTATTTCAGATCAATGTCTGTCATGTAAAGGTGCACAGCTGGCCACTGCTTGTCCCTTGACTCACTTCCCAGAGAGCAGAATCTCTCATTCACTCTCATGCTGTGATATCTCAAACATAGCAAAGACAAACTCCAGACACTGCTTCTTAACATTATAATGACTCTGTATCATAACAGAACAAATATAACCTAAATAAGTAAAATATGATTCTTTTACATCTTTACATGTCTGCATTAATGCCTGGCTGCAGCTCTCAGTATCTGCTTCATTTCCCTGTATCCCATTATGGTTGATTTTCTATAGCACTAGTTCCTGTTGTCTGGCAAATCACCTGCACTCTAATACATTATTGCAGCTATAGGAGCTAATTCACACAGACTTGAATGTAAAAGATGAATGTAAGATAATATATCAGAATTTTAGCTTTAATTTTCTTATATTTATATATCTACATATACGTACCTGACACCTTTAGTGGCAGATCAGATCACTCGGATATTAGGTGAGCAAAAGACCAGATAGTATTAAGTAAGAAATTAAAGTAAATAAATATATTTGTTTGCATTTCCATTGTGTCTAATAACTGCATCAAGACAGCAACCCACTGACATTCTTCATATTTTTTTTTTTATTCTTCTTTTGTGATGTTTTTTTTTTCTGTCATTTCAGTTTATTTTCTTTCAGTCTCATCTTCAGGAGGTGAAGCGATGCTCAACTGGGTTAAAATCTAGTGACTGACTTGGACAGATTTTTCCATCTGATGAACTCCTTTGTTGAGTTGGCAGTTTTTTCGGGTCATTGTCTTGCCGCATGAAGAAGTTTCTCTCAGTTAGATTGGATGTCTCTGTCTGTAAATTGGTAGACAGAATGTCCTTTTAAACGCCTGAATGTATTCTGCAGCAACCATCAGGAGTTGCATCATCAATAAAGATTAGAGTCTGTTCCAGATGCTGTCATGCAAACCCAACTCATGACACTACCAGCAACCTGCTTGACCAATTAGCTTTCAGGTTTTAAACCATAAGCAGATCCTTTATTTTTCACAATTTTGCCTTTCCATCTCATTAGTAGAGGTTAATCTTGTTTTCACAATTTTTGTACTCTTTGTGAGTTCCTAGCTGGCTTTGCGCTTCTTGTTGCTGATGAGCAGTTTGCATCTTGTGGTTTGGTCTTTGTACTGTAGTTCTACTCTCGATTTCTTCATATTGTGGATTATGATATCTTCACCTCTGCCCTGTGGAGCTTGTTGGTTTTTCTTCACAGTGTTCCATCATCACCCTGTTTGATGTCTGGTTGTTAGTACACCACTGGTTTATTCTTTTAACAACAAATGCAGTCACAAACAAAACTAATACAATAAATCATTTTTTGATCACTTGTCTTTGATAATTTTTATAAATAACAAACATATCCATATTTCATATCCACACGTGTTATATTTATATATATATATATATATATATATATATATATATATATATATATATATTAATCTAAATATTAATTAGGAATATAAATATTAAATATTAATAGGAATTGAGGTAATGATCACTCTCATTTGTTAGAAAATCTGGCATTCCATCAGATGATAATTGTTTATATATATATATATATATATATATATATATATATATATATATATATATATAAGATATAAAGGCATAAACAACGTCCAGTAAATCTTCCAGTAGGCCTTCTAGCAGACCTTGGCTCGGTCCAGATTAGCTTGATCAGGAGATGAGCATGCAGTGATTAACATGACAATTAACCCATTTGGACACTTTACAAACACTACCCTTACGTGTACTTCTGTGGCTGAAACGTCCACTAATTTTTTTTTCTCAGTAGGCCAGATTTAAGACCAAAAAAGCTCTAAATTTAATTTCACCAAAGAGATTGTTAATTTACTCAAACATGTGTTTCTATACAGTATAATGCCTACTCCAGGTAAATATGTTGAAATTGTATTTCCTACAAGAAGTTAGCAAAATGCATGTCAGGGATGGCTGGCAAGAATCCAAATGCAAGATACTGACAACAGGTCAATTTTAAAAATTTAATGAAAACAGGGTAACCAGATATAGTCGTAGTCAAAAGACCGGATATCCAAAACACAGGGTGACAGTGCAATGCAGAGAAAAGAGTACTCAATATCAAAGACACTCCAGTAATCCAGTACACAGATAAATAGATCATTGCTGATCGAGCAGTAACAGATGTCATGCAACAGTCCAATAATCCAACATAGGGAAAAACAAGGTAATACAGTGCAGGTGGAAATCAATGTCAGAAAACAGGCCAATAATTCCAGAACACGGGCAAACAGAGCAATGCAGGGCAAGCAGAAAGCAAATGAGGAACAGGCAGGGGCAGACCAGGCAGGTAGAGAAGGAACAGGCTGAATTAATACCATGAGATCAGGCAGGGTTAAAACCGGAGAGCAATATCAAAGGGCAGGTAGAGTCAGGAATCCAGGCAGGAGGAACTTGAATAAAGTCGGGATGACTCGATGAGGCTAGCTGAGAAGACCATCTGGTGAAGAGTGTGTACTGGTGGTGTGCCTAAATAGGGCTGGGGAACATAAAATGGCAGATACCCCGGAAGTGCTCAGTCCAAGATGGCTGCTGATGCAGAAGTGATCATCGCTGAGACGTGAACCTGGAAGTGCAATAAAAATCACACTTACAGAATATATTTAATATTATTATCATATTAAATAGAGTTAAATTGGATGTGGGTTGTTGGACTATTTATATTAACAGCAGGATGCTTAGATTTATCTCATTCATATAGCCTAGTGGTTGAGGGTTAAGTGCCTTGTGCAAGGGTGTCATCTTGGAGCAACTGGGATTTGAACTCACAATCTCCCGTTTAGGAGTCTGAAATTTTAACCACAAAGCTACTACATCCCTTCCCTATTTACTAATTGGTCACCTGATTAAATGTAGTTTGGTTAAGATGTTTTTTATACTGGTATTTATATAAATAATAAAAAATTATCATATATCCTGATTTAACCTCTGCTTGAGGGTTTCCAATTGGAAAAAATTATCCTTTAAGTTGCTGTAAAATCATCATGGCATCTTACTCCAGGTGTTTTATTATTATTATTATTATTATTATTATTATTATTATTATTATTATTATTATTATTATTATTATTATTATTATTATTACTATTATTGTTGTTGTTATTATTATTATTATTATTATTATTATTATTATTATTATTATTATTATTATTATTATTATTATTATTATTGGTGTCCACCTAGACTTGTGAAGCCAATCATAATCTTTCAGCAAGACACATTTTGTTGAAACCAACCATGTGGAAAAACTGTATCTCAAACGTAGGTAACATAGTGTGAATAAACTCCACTTCCTGTAGGGATGTAAAGCAATGCCGCTATTACTATCTGCGTCTATATCTCTGTCTGTATAGTGCTCCTTATGTCCTTAAATTTGTTTCTTAAAGTAGCCTGTGTTTTCAGACCCCATGTGGTGTAGTCACTGACGTCTACGGTCTGATTATCGGACAAAAATAACTTCGGTATCAAGAAAATAGTCGAGCACTAAATAACCGAACGGACATGTCTCCTCAGGACTTGTTTACGATCTGCTGGAATTCCTGACATCATGTGGACAAGTATTTAGGATATCACAAACCAAATACAAAAAAAGATCATGTTCCAACTAGGCAGCAAGGAAACATAACATACATTAGATAAGCAGAAACAACAGTTATACTACAGTTTATTTTGTAAGAAAAAATAAAATAAAAACAATCATGATCTATTTCTGTACTGTATATGAAGAAAGTCATTTGTATATGTCTGCAGTGCCTGAATTTTGGGACTGTAAGACAAGAACAAACAGGAAATTTATTCTATTTTGCTCACTGAAAAACTCAAATTGGGTGTGAACTGAAAAACACTAGGTGTAAAATACTTTATATACTGTAGGAATAACAGCACGGTCGGCATGCTCCATCTTTCTCAACCTCATCTACATCATACTAGTTTCTAAATATAAATAATGTAGTAGCCTCATTCAAACCATCACAACACTGAAGAAACAGGTTCTAAATACTCTTTCTTTTCCTGCGAGATACGTATCTGACTGCTTGCTTATGCTCACATGAAAACAAAACCTCCTACTTGTGTGAATTTTTTTGTGTTGCGTCTCAAAGGAACCTGCTCTAATGCATAGCGATGGTCTGAACAAGATGCCCTGTGAACTTTTCTGGCAAGCTTCCTAAAAAATGCATTTTTATCCGTTCAGAACACATTATTTGTTGAATAATGTATTTATAGTTATTTCCTGACATGGGTTGGACAGCACAAAAGGGGGTGTGACATTCTAAATCTGACACACTGTGGGACTTTCTGACCTATTTTGGTCCAGAAATGGTGTGTGTGCTGTGCAGTCTCACAAAAGCTTGTCTGAAAATTGTATTGTTCTGACTTCATGCACAGTCTCTAATGCTTTACATTGCTATTACCTTCACCTAACTAACATGATTAAGTGCATTAATTAATATAAAGTAACAAAATATGTTATGTTATAAGTCATTATGACAGTTATTTAAATCAGTGGTCCCCAACCCCCGGGCCGCGGACCGGTACCGATCTGTGGACCAAATGGTACTGGGCCGCCCAAGGAACATTAAATGATTTCAATTTTATTTACTGTGGTGTATTTCTCTCGGGTTTGTGTGACTTTCCATGGACGAGAGATTAACCGGGAGCTGAGAGACGTCACCTAAAGCCGCACCAATACCGCGCATGCGCAAAATATCGTGATATCGGGACGGGTTCAGGTGATGTCTGGAGCTGAGCGGCTGCAAGTGGCAGTGGCGTTGTAGCTTTGGTGGAGAGAAGGTGTGTATCGCTCTTCTCTCTGTTCACCGGTACTTTGTCATGTTTAACAGTGCTTGGTGTACGTGTATATTGTGTTTGCTCAAATTTAACCCACAAATTAGCAAAAATGAGCACGAAACAGACGTCGTTAGAAAGTTAGAAACTCTGCCGGTGTTCTGGATTAAAGTCATGGTGGAATACCCTGAGATTGTCACCACAGCACTTAAATCCCTATCGCCATTTCCGACATGCTATCTGTGTGAAGCGGGGTTTTCTGCAGTGACGGCAACCAAAACAAAACAACGGAATAAACTGGACATAAGCAACACACTTCGGGTGTCATTGTCTCCTATTACCCCAGATGGAACCGTCTCGTTGCAAAGAAACAAGCTCAGGGTTCTCATTGATTTAGCATTGTAGTGAGTTAAAAAGGCATGTTTAAATACAATTAAATTAAAATTATTAATTTTTAAAATTATTAATAAATCCAACTTAATCATGTTATATAGCTATTTGATTATCAGAGAACCATTTTACAATCGTAGGGGGGCACGGTGGCTTAGTGGTTAGCACGTTCGCCTCACACCTCCAGGGTTGGGGGTTCGATTCCTGCCTCCGACTTGTGTGTGTGGAGTTTGCATATTCTCCCCGTGCCTCGGGGGTTTCCTCCGGGTACTCTGGGTTCCTCCCCGGTTCAAAGACATGCATGGTAGGTTGAATGGCATCTCTGTAAAATTGTCCGTAGTGTGTGAGTGTGTGAGTGAATGAGAGTGTGTGTGTGCCCTGCGATGGGTTGGCACTCCGTCCAGGGTGTATCCTGCCTTGATGTCCGATGACGCCTGAGATAGGCACAGGCTCCCCGTGACCCGAGGTAGTTCGGATAAGCGGTAGAAAATGAATGAATGAATTTTACAATCGTTCTATCACCGCTGAAAACTGCTGTAGTGATTTAGGTTAGTTTATAGAACTACACCAAATGGTTCTAATTAGAAAAACGACATTTCAGTAGTGTAGATATTTATGAAATACATATGACTAATGATTAATGTGAATTGAATCCAAGGCTTACTCTGGTTCTTCATATTAACTACTGTAGCGTGTTAAATACTAAAGTGCATTAAAGAAACCTTATTATAGAGCAGAAGTGTGCGAAGTCCGACGCACAACGTGTTTACACAAATATTAACTAAAAGGGTAAAAATGTATTTTTTTAAGCACATATGTCACTTTTAAAAGAAAAAATTACACTGAAGGATTTCATGAGATGTCTTCTAGTCAAGTGCTTAAACACACACTATTTGTGACTTAGTCGTGTAATAAAAACACAAAGCTTTCTATCAGGCTGTTGAATCCTTTTACACATATATATACAGTTAAGTGAAGTGTTTACTACACAATATACAAGCACTATAATAAAATAAAGTTATAGTTAGCATAATAGTCAGCAATGGCAATGATTTTCGAATAGCGGTTGTATTATTTGTCCACACAAGGTCAGATCACTCATAACTGTTTTGCTGCATTTGATTTTCTTTCATGCATCAACATATTTGATGTTTATTTATTTATTTATTTATTTATTTATTTATTTATTTATTTATTTATTTATGCCTGCTTTGAAAAAGATCCTTTCACCATTATTATAAATACCAACAAGCAATCACTCTATACAAATACTCAACTATACATGCTGTTTATAAAACTCTGCAAGTCTGCCTTTTTTTATCGATTCTTTTTTTTTTTACTTCTTGTAAGCCTGCATGAAGCAGATGATTAATGGAACTTTAAACAAATTCTCTACCACATGCAATTTGCTTAAAAAAAGGTAACCGTTTAAACATAAAATACTATATTTAGCATTTATCATGTTCTTGGAGAAAAATCTAGTTAGACTTTATTTACCTATTTAATATGCTGCGGTTAACTTAAAGTTTTCATTTAAAGCTGAGTAAGGAATATATAATGAATCTTTTAGTTTATACTGTTTGTAGTAGGAAACCATGCAGTGAAGAAAATGTGCTCTCTGCATGAGTCTGCAATGCACAGCTTGTGAACTCAGTGTCATTTGATTCACATTCATCATCGGACTTTTGCAAGTTTTCCATTTGTGCAGTGCCTGAACTTAACATATTTAGTACCTTACATATTTTTAAGTAATTGTAAAATTAGGACTATTGGGCCTCAAAGTGAAAACAAATAATCATATAATAACAAAATACTGATAAAATTGTTTTTCATACACAGTATACTGTATACACACTACACACAATATACACAGTTACACACGGAATATTAGGTATTTATGAAAATCTCATAAATACAAAAAAAAAAAAAAAGATTTATATCCTACCTTAGTGAATGTGTACAGTATGTGTGTACAGATAAGCATCAGGACACTTACTTATCATAACTCTCAATTTGATTGACTTTAAATATATATAACTTGCATTGATTGCTACTTTTCTATATCTGGCTCATTATATCTGGTCAAGCTTTAATTGCTTATTTGCCTTTAAAGCTGCTTTTTTACAATGTAAAAAACAATGTTAAAAGTGATATACAATTAAAATTGATTTGAATTGAAAATAAAACAAACAAATTGAGCCAATACTTACGCATACATTAAGTCAAATAAAACAAATCATCAAATTATGACATTAATTCATATGAATTAATCAATGAATTAATCAATCCTGATGTTCAATCTCTAGTTAGAGTCTTGTCGTTCAGTGATCACCCTTCCGGGGATTGATCTATGGTCAGCCAGTGACTCAAAGGATTGTTGTGGATGGAGCTGCCCGGAGACGGTCATGCCTTCTTAGAACCATCGTGGCATTAGTCAGCTATATGGTCTGATTTATCAGCAATCATTTGAAGACTTTGGCAGGAAGGAATTAGTGTTGGTTCTGTGGTCAATTCAGAGGTTGCACTGACCCATTAGTTCCTCAGGAGCTCTCATTTGCAAAACTTTAAACTATTAATAAAAAAAATAATTCATATAATAGTGAGTCAAAATAACTTCAACTTTGTGTTTTAGACTTTCCACTGACTTTAAACCAAAATAAGTTTTAACCTTTTTTCAGGTTTTGCACTGATTTTTCATTTCATGCTCCCATATTTCTGTGCACTTAAACTTGTTGGGGTTTTGTGAGCATTGAATGCAAATGATGTGTGTCAGGAATGAAACGTGCATGTTTAGATAATCAGCATACACACGCAACTAGAGGTTTCTAAACCTTTTCTAAACCTGACAGATTTTTTTATTTTTAAATGAAACATTATTCTGTTCTAGCTTACGCAAATATTCACACACAACTGTACTAAACAAAGACATACAAAGCCCATTGTCTCAAATCACTCAAAGAAGTATGTAGTATTATTTAGTAATGTCTAGTATTTTTGCCACTCTGATTTTGAAAAGATTATCACCTGTAATTTGGTCCTTTTCTTTTTTTATTTATTTTTTTTGCTCTGTGGAAATATATATGTGTTTCCTTTAAAAACACAAACACACAACATAAATGAATTCCTGTCCTACTCTGGTGCATTATTCATTCTCCCCTTAAAATAGATCCAGTGTGCACACTTATCCAAGATAATTAAATGGTGGATCATCTAATCAAGTTTACGAACATGAAATGTGGTTAGCAAAATCTTAATTCATGAGATAATTGAATCAGGCTCAAGTCAATTTACCTGTAATTGTTTAAGAGACTTTCATGTATTAGGACCCTGATGTATTATAGATGATAGGATCACAAAGGTCTCCATACATAGGGGAAATGAACACATATTATCAGAATGTAACGTTATTAACAAAACATTGTCTACATGATCGCTATTTTTTTGTTTTTTGTAACATACAAAGTCATTTGTCTGACTCGTGTTAACACATCTGGTGTTCTGCAAAAACTGTATGTCCATCACGTCCTTGTGACATCTTCCTAAACCAGCCATGGGAATAATTTTACATTCAAGGAAGTTAGCAGAAGCCCTTATTCAGAGTGACTTACACACAAAAATGATGACCACACACACACACACACACACATCCAATTCATATTGTTGGTTTTTTTTTCTTATACAGATGTGGGTTAAGGGCCATGAAGTGGTAGATTTGTGGACCTTGTATTTGAACTCTCAACCTTCCGATTGGTAGATCAACACCTTAAGTCTACCACAGCCCCATCTCCTTTTAAAGAAATAAATTAATAAAGTACCGCTGCACTAAAAACAACGCAAAACTGCTTTTCGCCCAATTTTCCACAGGGAGCAGAAGAACAGGTGGCCTTTCAGCACCTTGGCCAGCAGCGCAGCTGTCAAACGTCAAAAGATCAGCACCCAGGCCAGTGCCGCTAAATTAGAGTGCAAAGCGGGGCAGCAAAAAGCCCGCCAGAAATGGAGGGCCAATCAGATGTGCTGCTGAACTCTTCACCCTCCGGGAGAATCCAATCTTAACTTGCTCTGACTGCCACTCGCTAGCCACAGTCCTAGGCCTCCTCCACGACCGCCACCACCTCCAACACCTGCCAATGACCCTCCACCAAACGCCCGCTGAGGGAAGACGCCCTTTCCTTCAACTACCAAAGCCAGCACAGCCAGTGCAGTGAAGTTTATATGTTGTTTTCTGGCTAAATACAAATGCATGTGATTAACCTTATCCTTGTCTCTCTGTTATGTTGTGTTCTCCTGCTCAGAGTGCTACTATATGTGTGTGTGTGTGTGTGTGTGTGTGTGTGTGTGTGTGTGTGTGTGTGTGTGTGTGTGTGTGTGTGTAAAAGTATGAACTACTTTGGAAGGAAAAATATTGCTCAAGAAAAGTGTTCATATCTATCTATCTATCTATCTATCTATCTATCTATCTATCTATCTATCTATCTATCTATCTATCTATCTATCTATCTATCTATCTATCTATCTACCTACCTACCTACCTACCTACCTACCTACCTACCTACCTACCTACCTGTTGGTCTTTACTTCACTGGTTACACTGTTTAAAAGAAAAGCATTTAGACAACAGCCCTTGAGGATTAGCTAGGTTTTGAGGATTAGCTAGTGAAACCTTTCTAAAGTTACCCCGCTCTCCCCTAATCATCGTCCCACTCATTCTATTGCCCTAATGGTGGTAAAACATGAAAATATTAATGAGAACAGAACTCCATATTTCACTGAGTCTTTTTTGTATCATTTAACTATTCAAAGTTCAATTTTCAGATTTGATCTAGATGACGATGTTCTCTTTACTACTTTATGTTTTTCATTCAAAGCTAAATAAATTGTAAATAAAATCTTTCCACAGTCGAAAGATTTCACAAAGCAAATTTTATTGCTGTGTAAAAGACTGAACTTAAATGATGACCACAGGTTGCAGGTCTCACTTGGCTAGTTTTGAGCAGCAGATGACAAACGTTGATTCACACTTGATTTCAGACCCTACTGAGCTGTAAGAGGCTCACTGAGCTATGAGAAGTGTTCTGTTGATGGACACGAGCTTCCATGCTGCACAGTCTCAGTTCCATAATCACTGTTTTGAAATGAGTTGCCAGATCATCCAAATGACATATTCTTAGCTATATTTATTTTGTAGTGTACTTTCTTTTGGTTGACATCAGTGCTACATACAGTAAACAGCACTGAAGCTTGAAATATAATTTCTAACCTGTAAATAGCTGATAAATTTAAAAACTTTTAACATAACTAATAGTTGTGTAACTGTAATACATGAAAAAAAGGGATCACTGAAATATTACACTAACCGCAACTCGTGTTAATGCCCCTGGATTTAATATTGACAATAAGTAAATGATTCACTCACCAGATTATGACATATTATGGGTGTGATCAATCGGCTCCATAGTTCAGTAACCATGGCAATGAGCAGGGAGTTGGCCATTTTAATATATGTTTATCTCGATCTCAAATTCTGTCCTGGGCACTGGAACGTCACTCCTAAAAAAATCCCACAAATCACTTCAACAACTAGGGAGAATCGATGCTCGCTATGTTCTCTTACTGGAAGTGTCATTGTATTTTCTGAAGCCTCTCCGCTTGAAAAAAGCAGACTCAACTACGAATGTAGTAGTTTGTTATTATCATTGTTGTATCTATCAAATTATATTTATTAGCGATTCGCAATTGTAGCTGTTCTGCATAGTTTGTTTTGTTTGAGTTTAACAATTTAAAATGTTTACTGAATGAAAACATTCCACAAGCTAGAAATGTTGAGTTGATTTGTGACAGAAGAATCAAAGTATTTTTCCATTAGTCCTGCCTGTTATTGATCAATGCCAGTGGTGACAGTTTAAGAAACGAGTATGTTGCCATGTCACCGGAAATCGAGTCATCAGTGTCCCAGTCAGTAGTGAGCCAGGGTACTTACCAGCTTGAACTGGAGCTAGGGGGATTACTGAAACACACTATATTACTCCATTCATTTCAATTCAATTCAAGTTTATTTGTATAGCGCTTTTTACAATGAGCTTCGTCTCAAAGCAGCTTTACAGAACATAAACATAGAACAGAAGTTAAACATAAGGAGAAAAAATAATTAATATAGTAAAAAATGAAGATATATATAGTTCACACTGTGTATGTATGTATGTATGTATGTATGTATGTATGTAGGTATCCATCCCCAATGAGCAAGTCTGAGGTGACTCAGGCAGCAGTGGCAAGGAAAAACTCCCTTAAATTGGTAAGGAAGAACCCTTGAGAAAGGGGAACCCATCCTCATATGGGTGGAACTGGGGGTAAGATTACAAATATACAGTCAAACAAGTGTTGAATTGGTGTAAAGATCACATGGAGTTCAGATCTCCTCTTGGTCTCATAGAGTCCAACATTATTACTCCATTTGTCCGAGCTGGATGTAATTACTTAGTGGCCTCATCGTGTATAAAGTGATATGACTTTGAGCAGTGAGTCAATGAGTCCTGGGTGTGATTCTAACTAATAATTTTCACATTCTCTGCCTTTTTTTTAGAAGCATTACACAAGCTGTAGTCTGTTTCTCTGTCTTTGATAGGTTAATATCTCTTTCTCATACCCTTCCAGCACCTCTCCCGTAGGAGTTCAGAACCCTAAGCACTTGAATCCTGTGCCAAGTACTAATGCATATGAGGCTTAATTCTCCTGCACTCACTGAGTGATGTGGCTTTAAAAAGGACCCGACAATCCACTTATACTGCACCTATAAAACTGCCATGCTTTCTTGAATCATCAACAGCATCTGCCAATAGTGATGGATTCGCCTGTCTAATGCTTAATCAATAAGCATATTTTTGCTATTCTCAGTCCTTGATTTTTTTCTCTTCAAATAATATTTCTCTATTTTCTTTCCGTTAACCTTTTACAGTCTCGATCCCATGAGTGAAATAAGATTTATATCTTATAACTTGTATTTGATTACACTATTTTCAGCAAATGTGTTCCTTATAACATAGACACAATGTATTGGAATATGCAAATGTACAGTATATAGAAGGTTCCTTGATGCTATGAAGCCTGACAGAAAATTTGACAAAAAAAAAAAAAGAAAAAGATAAAAGAAGATTACAAAATCAGACAAAAGCGTTCTTTGTTCTTCTTTACTGAACTGCAGAGAAGTGTAAGGTCAGTTTAACGGTGTCGAAACATTTCGATTTGTCTATACAGTATGATGGACAATGGATGAGAAATCACAAATGGATTGTGAAATGTGTTTATTTCTTTTTTAACAATTTTATTGTTTAATAGATTCTCTTGTCTTTATAATGATATCGATATATTATGACTGATGGGGTTATTTTGAAAGTACAGCCATGTTACAAAAATACAGTGAAAGTAAATTACATTTACAACATCATTAGCAAGTCCTTAATATACCCATCACATTAGCATGGATTGTAATTGATTCTATTTTTTTGTATTTGATTATTCTGCACTGTTACTCATTTAAGAGCAAAATGCAATCAACTTCAGCAAACAAAACCATGTCAAAAATAGATATTGTGCTGTAAAGGATTAAGGAATTATATGAATAGGCAAACGCAATTGAAGCTTTATTATGCAATACAGTAGACTCTGTGCTTGTCTAAACTTTGCTGCAAAACTTTGCTCTGGTTAAAGTTTGTGAATTGATCTTTTTTATACCAGACTGCTAATTAGTTCTTGGTTTGGAAACTTTAATTATTTTTATATTAAAACTTTGCAGTTGCATTGGTTTTCAATTCACAAGAATCAATAAACATTCAAATGTAAATAACAATTGCAATTAATTACACAAAACACCTCTAACTGTTAAATGGACTAACAAATGTGGACACTTTTACCAAAGCTATTTGATGCCTGTAGGCCATCTGTGTTGATGCAATGCAATGCAATAAACAATGAGTAACAGTTTCATCATTGGGAAAACTTGAGCCAGTCATAGGTTTGTCTCACTGCTAGTTATTTCCATCCAGGGTGACTGATAGAAAAACTCTAAGGGCTTCCTTCTTTGTTGCACAGTATTAACTTGAATATTTAGTTTAACATAGGACATTAACATTAACTCTAGGACAATTTGACATTCATGTTTTTGGGTGATAAAAACAAAAATGACAACAAACGTGAATATGGAACAAAGAATTGTATAATTAACTGACTCATACTGATACCTTAGAATCATATATCAAGTCAACCAAACGTTTTTCACACAGAAGACACAGTAAATTAATCACAGACATTATAGACATTTAAACAAACAAACAAACAAACAAACAAAAAAACAAACAAATAAATACATAAACAAACAAACAAACAAAAAAAAAAAAAACAACTTAAAGGGAGCTTAAAGCAAAGCAGAGGTGGGTTTGATATTATTCATTCATTCATTTTCTACCACTTATCCGAACTTCTCGGGTCATGGGGAGTCTGTGCCTATCTCAGGCGTCATCGGGCATCAAGGCAGGATACACCCTGGACGGAGTGCCAACCCATCACAGGGCACACACACACTCTCATTCACTCACGCAATCACACACTACGGACAATTTCCCAGAGATGCCAATCAACCTACCATGCATGTCTTTGGACCGGGGGAGGAAACCGGAGTACCCGGAGGAAACCCCGAGGCACGAGTAGAACATGCAAACTCCACACACACAAGGCGGAGGCGGGAATCGAACACCCAACCATGGAGTTGTGAGGCAAACGTGCTAACCACTAAGCCATCGTGTCCCCCGGTTTGATATTAGGACACTGAAATTAATTAAGTGAAAGAATTGAATTAACAACAACAAAAAAGTGCCATAAATTTTGTCACGTCTACAGTACTTATGTCACAAACTCCATTTCCAACAGTTTCTTTACAATACAAAAAAAATTGATTTCCCAGAAACCAACTGCACTCCCTCCCTCTCAGTCACCATCATTGTTTTCACCTGTGTTTAATTATCATGTTGCGTTCGGCTCTGATAAGCACATCTCTTACTGTACCTTTGTCTCTTCAAAATAATCGCTCTGTTTTTGTGTATGGGATGTTAGCAAACCTGCCTTTTTGCCAGATATTCCATGTTTTGACTTTTAGCCTAGCTCATGTGCTTTAGTTTGTTTACTGGTTGACCTGTGCCTGAAATCAAGCAATTCTTTCCTAGTGTATTTTTAGATACCTAATAAACTGGCCAGCATTTGCATTCACATCTCTGAGGCTATTTTCCTGACAATTTTATTTATTTTGTCAAATCAAAATAGCAAATGATAAAGTATCTTCCTACTTATGCATGATCTTGATTTAATATTTTGAACCTTCATACAGTTTGTTGTATGATTAACATTAAGCACATAATATAAAGAAAAAGGAAATTTCTAAATAATATGTGCTGTATCAAGTGCTATTTTAAATGAAAAATATTAATTCTGGTAGCTGGGGGGCAGGATGGCTTAGTGGTTAACATGTTTGCCTCACACCTCCAGGGTTGGGGGTTCGATTCCCGCCTCCACCTTGTGTGTGTGGAGTTTACATCTTCTCCCCATGCTTCGGGGGTTTCCTCTGGGTACTCTGGCTTAGTGGCTAGCACGTTAGGAAACTCTGGTTTCCTCCCCCCGGTTTTTGTAATAATAATTGCCTAACAATGTTATTAGACTGTTGTTTAAAGATGGTAATCCAGATGTTATTGGAAAAAATTGTCTTTGTCACTTCTGCTCAATAAAAATATTGCAGCCTGATCAGCATTATTCAATGGACTGCTAAGAAAATTGACCTAAACATATGCATAGTGTCTTAAAATACAATAACCTTTTAACGCATAAATATTGATGTAACGTTTAGATTAAAATCGATAACTCTGAAAACGGACCTGTAACCTGAGCAATTATTTCCTGAAAATGGCACGAGTACGAGTGGCTTATAGAGCTGAGCATAATCACAGACACTTGAGACACAGGTGCATATGTAACCCTGATGGTTGTGCATTTATTTACACATGCAAATAGAAAATACAAGTGGATGCTGAAGGTGAAGTGCAGATTGAGCTTATGTAGGACTCATGAGAAATCCTTGATGTCTGTAAGTCTTTAGTGAGAGACTGGAGGTCACAATTCCTCCAGAGAGCTTGAGAAAGAATAAAGGAGAGAAGATTAAAATGTAAAGAATAGCAAAAGCTGTAAATGTGAATGTTTTCTGTGGTTGCTGTTGCAGTCTGTATGCAGCTCTTTTATTCTAACCCAAACAAGCCATCCAGAGAGAATGAGAGCAATAATTGCCCAGCGGCCATTTGGTCTCTTCCTCATGTGCAGGTGGCATTGTTTTTGTTTGGAGAGCTGTTCAGGCTGCCATGTGAGGTATCATTCTTTGTTCTAGCATTCGCGATAGAAAGCAGAACATGCAAATTATCTTGGCAATTTAGTTTGAGATTCATGAAAACATACAGTATACAGTGCATAATACATTATGAATCATGCAGTATACATTGTGCTTTTACATAAACTCTTCAGTTTTCCAACCTTGGTAGTTCTCTCAACTAAAGGTTTGCATCGAAACCGGTGTCCCTCTGGACCCAACAAATAGTTCTGGGAGTGGGGAGTTTGTACTCTCATGCAAGAGGGCATGTGAGGTGAGATATGAAGCTCACGGGAAAAAGAAATGCCATGCTGAATAACAAGAGATAGTATCATATACAGCTATGTGTTCTCCGTATCCATCCATCTTCTGAGATGTTGTAGCCTAGTGGTTGGACTATTAATTGGAAGGTCATGAGTTTGAATCCCAAGTCCACCAAACTGCCTCTGCTGGGCCCCTGAGTAAAGCCCTATTACCTTAATAGCTCAGCTGTATAAAATGAGATAAAAATGTAAGTTGCTCGGGGTAAAGGATAAACACTGATTTGTGTTTATTTAGGAAATATAGAAAAGATCTTGGCCAGGTCAAACCCAAAACAATAACTGCAGGGCATGAGGGATTGGACAAAAGTGCCTGTGATAGGATTTGAAATGGTTTTGCACACATTTTAATTTTGGGCTTCTGTTATTTATTTATTTATTTTTATTTTGGCTGGGTACAATGCAGGACTGAAATGTCAGAGCATGATGTGGTATTTATTCAGGACAGGATATACACAGTGGCAGGATTCAATACAGAAGTTGGCAGCAACAAACAAGGATATTCCATAATTGAAAGTCCTTAAAAGAAACACAGTCAAGACAATAAAAAAAAAATAGATAATTAAATTTACTTAATACAGATGTGTCCACTGGGTTCCACATGATTAAATTCAACAACATTAACACATTTTTTTTGTTTTGTTTTGTTCTTCTAACATGATTTGAATAAAATGCAGAGAATAAACCAAAGCTGAGACTCAAAACCGTGACAGTGGTGTGTTGGAACAGCTTTATTACCACTGTGCCTAAATTTAATACCAAAGATATACTGTATATCCTGTCAGTGGCATCATCTTTGTAAGATTTTACAATGCAACTGGGTTACGTTAGTACTCCGTGAGCTAATTACGTTCACTCTACATCATTTAGTCTAGTCACTACTGTAGAAACCTGCTTAATTAGGCTTAATATACAATAAGCAATGCTATGATTCGTTCACAAACATAATCATTTTACACATTTTTACTTAAATGGAATTATGTACGAATTAAGGAAAAGGGTTGGAATTAAAGCTTGTACTTATGCTTTTATTAAGACTTTTCAAAGATACTATGATACAAAAGGACAAACTAACCAAGGGCTAAACACAGAATCGGTGACAGAGAATAAAAAACTAACCATTGACAAAACAGTGGTGTAGAAAGGAAGAAAATCAAGACAAAGGCATATGCTGGGAGCTCGAAACCACACTGCGCATTGAGAGGAAAATCAATTACGCAAATTTAACATTAGCTTAGGTGTTTGAGTTACACGTTTTCATTTTAGCTTAATTAGCTACCAAGTGTTTTCAATATCACTATGGATGAACCCAAATAATGACTAAAGACAGAAAGCTAGAAATGCCTGTGCTAATATTGTTACCATGTAATCTCTCTCTTTCTAATAAGCAGGCTTGATCATTAGGGATAGATTTTAGGAATATATAGTAATTTAATTTACAAACTTTACAATATTAATTCTGTTTCTACGCTTCTGTATCGAGACAATGTCAGTCGTTAAATGCTCCATGCAAACTGAAAAACTGAATTAAATTGAATTGAATTTTACTAATGCCAATACTTTTTAATGTATATTTTATAAAATAAATGTGTAAATATCTTCTGGCAAAGCATCGCTTCTTTACAGCAAGCCAAAAATGATTACATTTTCAAGGCTCTCCTGGCAACAAGCATAATCCTGATTCAGTCTGCATGGAATTGGTTTAGCAAACTGTAATCTACCTTTTTTTGGAACCGAGAAATCTGCAGGTGGATTTCCGGTGGATTTGTCAAGCCTTCTTTCTGGATGCTGAACCCTTCTCTCTGATGTGCCAACTGCTGTGTTATTTTCTCTGAGGCTTGCCACTACAATGTGCGTTAATGCCCATAGCTTAGAATGGCTATGTATATATGTATATAAAAAAATAATAATAAGAAAGTTAATAAACTGTAAGTTGTGACAAAAAATAACATGGGTAAAGCATGGTCATGATTTGAAATTTGAGGTCTTTGAAAAGCATAATTAAGTTCTGGTGCACATGATAGTTTTGGTTTTTAAACTTTGTTCAGTGTTGAGAGGCAGCAGGGTCTTAAATAGCCTTGGGGAAGAAACTGTGGACTCTAGTAGCACTGACCTGGATGATGCAATACCTTTTGCCAGACAGGTTGGAGGTGATAAAGGTAGTGGAAAGGGGTATCTACAATGCTGGAGGCTTTTTGAATGCAGTGTCTGTGGCGAATGTCCTGAAGGGAAAAGAAAGGGGGCCTAATGATGTTCCATGGCCATTTTCACTACCTGCAGCAGGGTCATGAAGTCTGAGACTTTACAATTCCCAAACCAGAAAGTGATACAGTTGCTCAGGAATCTCTCTCTATCATTGCCCTGTGGAGTGCATTAGGGATGAGGGTGAAGGTTTGCCCCTCTCCATCATCACAGGAAACGAATGTGCTGCTTTTTCTTTATGTCGTGGTCTTCTGTTATTTCTTGATGTAAAATAATAATTAAATAGCAATAGCATTTAAACTTCTTTCATTAGTATTCGAAAAAAAAAAAAAAAAAAAAAAAACATCTGTGGTGTAAGATACAAAGCTTAAGTAATGATGGCTTGGATTTATAGTGTAAACTTAGCCATAATTTTAGTGGTTAGTTCGTGCAACTTAGAGTTCATTATAATGTAACCTTAAAAACTGAAAACATATTTATATATGAATTGTGGTACATGGAATAATAAGGTAAAGCCTTCAAAAATGTAAACCCAGTTTATTCGCTGTTTTTATGTAGTGCCTAGTTTAAACACAGTACCAGCCAAAAATAAATAGACATAATAAAGAACAAATGACTATAATACAATGTCTTTAGAAGTGCCCATGTTTTTTTTTCCCTGCATATTCACAAAAGAAAAAAAAAACAAAAAAGAAATCCTTCAGGCAAACATAATGGTGCTTCAACCTGCAAGAGGTCAATAGCACAGTATGCTCAGAAAGCACAAGTGCTCTTCAAACAAACAACCAAAACATATTTGACCAAGTAAGGACAAGAAAGAATACAAATCATTTTCTGAAAGAATACTAAATGCCGAGTCTTGTAAACATAAACCAGAACAAAAATGAAAAAGTTTCCAGAAGTTAAGACAGCGAAAAGCTGGTGAGATCCGGATGTAGGCTTAAACACTATTTAGAAATGATATTGTTGAGACACACTATATTTGGAGGACGCTGAAGATGATATCAGTTCCTAGTTCTTGTAATAAAATCACATGGATAATTAATTGAATATAGTCTGGATTATATGTTGTCATTATAGAATAGAAATAGAATATAATCCAGATATTCGGTGTGAAGTTCCGTTTTATACAACTGCCTTATCTCACGAGTAAACTGTCAAAAAAGTAGCCAGATAAATAGATTTAGTTACCCACGAGGAATGATTGCATGGTTAGCACACCCTGTAGTGAGCCTCCTGATAAATAAAATAAGAAGCAGATGTACAACAGACTGCCAGACCGAATCAGAGGGTAAAAATCCTTAGGTTTTGAAGACATATAACAAAATAAGTGAAGTATTCTCAGATGCAATATTCTGCTCTCAGTGACTCGTTCAATATTTACTGTATAAACCGTTTCATATAAAACACATTTCAGGACAGCAGTAACATTGAGAGTGAATTGAGACAACACACAAGCGAGTTCATGATAAACACAACAGTGAACAATCCAAATAAATTTAGCATTAGATTCCAAATTACCTCACGACCTGAAAGCACAGTAATGTGAATGTATTAAAAGTCGTGTTGCAATTTAAGGGCATCACAAATCAGTATCTTCTTATTTACAATCATACGTCAAGAGCCAGTATCCATCCTGAGACACAACAATGCTTTGTGATATTTATAGGATGTACTCAGAGTCTTACAGCAACAGTAACAATGTCATGCTAATATTCATGCTTTTAGCTGTACATCGAATGCCATTCAAAGTCAAGTCAAGCTGCTTGTTAATGATGATGGAAGCTGTATTGATAAATTAAATTCAAAGTAAATAAGATTAATAAAAATTAAAAAATAAATTACTTCAACTTTGCCACAAAGGCAAAATGCAATTATTATTTTATTAATATATTTTTATTATTAGTTTATTTATGTATCCATTTTTTGTGAATTGAATTATTATTATTATTATTATTATTATTATTATTATTATTATTATTATTATTCGAGGCAGGATAAACCCTGGACGGAGTGCCAACCCATCGCAGGGCACACACTCTCATTCACTCACACACTCACACAGTGTGTATCCTGCCTCGATGCCCCATGACGCCTGAGATAGGCACAGGCTCCCCGTGACCTGAGAAGTTCGGATAAGCGGTAGAAAATGAATGAATGAATTATTTTTATTATTATTATTATTATTATTATTATTATTATTATTATTATTATTATTAGTGGTAGTAGTAGTAGTAGTAGTACTAGTAGAATAGAAGCCTTTATTTTGTCACATATATACTGTGACAGAACAGTTAAATTCTTTCTTCGCATATCCTTTGGAGGTTGGCATCAGAGTGGAGTGTCAGTCATGATACAGCACCCCTGGAGCAGAGAGGGTTAAGGGCCTTGCTCAAGGGCTCAACAGTGGCAGCTTGGCAGTGCTGTGGCATAAAAAATGAGTAATAATGATCAGCTGAATAAAATAAACATTCAGAAGAATTCCTTGAATTCAATGCAATATGTAGCTACAGTAACTGACCCAGTTGACAACAGTCATGAGAGTATTATCACGTCTTACTGTGAAATATTCTAAGACACTCAACAGACCGTGATTGAGTCCTGGAAAACATGAGCGATGTGCACAGTGTGAGTAATGTCAAATTGTATAAGGTAGATAATTCATCAACTAATTAGTGCTAATGACCATTCTAATGACTAAATTCTGCTCTATAGTGAGGGTATATGAGATAATAATGTAGATCCTCCTCAAATCTCCTTCACTTGCACTACTTTATCTCTCCCTTTGTCTTCAATATTGTGGGTTATGTTGCTTAATCAATATTACAAGAAATGCATTTGTAGATGAAATTGGTCTGTATGTGATTATTACAAAATTCAGAGAAGTGAGTACACAGATGAGACACATCACCGACTAACAGGATTTTGAGTGACATTTCCTCTCAGTATGTGATTATGAAGTGTTTACTTGATATTGGAAAAAAGAGCTAGAGAGAGAGAGAGAGAGAGAGAGAGAGAGAGAGAGAGAGAGAGAGAGAGAGAGAGAGAGAGAGAGAGAGAGCACTCGTCCCCAAGCCTCTATAAAGCCTAGTGATCCACGTTAGAGCAAATCAATGTCACTGGGAAACTAACAGTTATAGTTAACATATTTAACCCTGTCAGTATCATTAATTTAATTTTCTGACCTGGAAATGAAAGTGATCTACACATTGGTCAACATCTTGAATATCGAATAGCCCAGATAATGTAGATTTAGCTTTTTTTGTTTTAGATATAGGTATATTTTATATAGCAGGACAGATAGATTGACGAGGTCATATTAAATCGTTAAGTCAACTGTTGAGAAGGTTCTCTCTTGGGTGAGGAAATAGAACTGTCTCTCAGAGTCGTGGCAGCATGTCTTCTTGCACCAGCAGTCAGTGTGAACTCAGCTGACAGTTTCTTAACTGGCTCCTCCACATGATGCACACATCAGTTCCTAGCCAGCATCTCATGTCTGCATTCTCGTTTTGGAGGACAGAGAGGCAAAAGAGAGCTGTTTGTTTCTCTAAGAACTAGATCGCCCGTCTCTGGTCATTTGTACATCTCTATGTTGTTGTTTGCACTTCAGTGATTTCATGAATTATTGTGTAACATCTGACTTGGGGATGCTGATCCTGGTAAATTATTTGTCTGTTTAATTATTAGATTATAAGAAGTCACATTTAATATATAGAATTATATGAATAACAATCAGTCAGTAATCAGTCCTCCGTCTGCTTCTGTTATGCTTTTAGTGAGTAAACTGGACTATCCTGTGCACAAAGCGAGAGAATGTAAAACTGTGCACAAACCGTAACCAGAGCTCGGGCTCAAAACCTCATTAATTATCCAGCTGCACCGAGTTGTGGCTGTTCTGTGAGTTGTTTAATTTAGTAATGTTTCTACAATGTAGCTATGGGGCTGTTTTACATAAATCTTCATTTATCTCATGGGGTTTTGCCAGCTGTAACACACTGTGGGCACTTGAATTTTGATTGCATTTGATTATGCTACAATTTTTTAAATTCTTAATATTGTTACGGAGAAATAGCATGTAAGTAGATGACTAATATATCAAACATGGCCAACTTCATGTAACCTCCAGCAAAAAACCTCTAGCTAGACCACCTATTGCTAACTATATATATTGTTGTTTAACCAGATAGATTATCGTTACCTACATGCTAGCAACTGTGGCCTATTGAGAGACCTTTTGGTTTAATATTATTATTATTGTAGGAGCAAAGAAGTACAATTTGTATATTTTGCATATTTACTTCAGAACATGTTTGGCATGAGCAGATACAATTTGAGCAGCATACAAAACATACACAGAATTTGGGGTGTCTCTATTTTATATTTCCAATATACCGTGTAGGTTCCTTAATACATTACATTTGTACATGCAATTCACTTCCAGAATTTCAATTGCATTTGCAAATAATTTCATACAAAGTTTATGGTGCTGTTTATCCCGGACAAATTTAGTCTTAATAATGAGAAAGTTACTCATGATTTATGATGACTTACTGTATAATTCCCATTATAATACATTTTGAATGTAGATGATAGCTGCCTGAAATTCACCTTCTCATGTGAACAGGATTCTAAGGGTTTCCCATTGCACATCTTATTAACACTGCACACTTATGAAACATGGTGCAAAGCAATTTATTTGGCACAGAAATTGAAATCTTTATCCAAACCTCTTAATCCAAATCTTAAAAACCGTGACCTGAACCATTGACCCTCACTGCTCCAGGGTGCAGTGAATTGTACTCCAGGGTGCAGTGAGGGAGGAAAATGTCCCAGTTTCTCCTTACAACTTAGAATTTATCATCAAATCTCAGGGTTTCAAATTAATGTTCATATAATTACTATTCATAGTTCTTGTTATACAGTTGTGGTGGGTCAATGCTTAAGGTGTTGGATTACTAATTGAGTTCAAATCCTGAAGCCACTGAACTACCGCCCCTGGGACCCTGAGCACGGCCCTTAACTCTCAGTTGTTTAAATGTGACTTGCTCTGGATAACGGTGTCTGCCAAATACTGAAAATATAATGTTATATATTTAAATACTGTTATGCAGAGCCGATCTTGACCTCCCTGGGGCCCTAAGCAAAATTCTACTAAGGGGCCCTCCTACATTTGCCACACATTCACACTTGCACTCAGTGGTAGCACTGCACAGATACAGTAATTTAGCTAGTCAGATAGAGACTAGAGACAGAATCACATCAGCTTAACTTTACTGTTATTTACTCTTGATGACATCAAGCTTGAAGAGAACACAAGTTTACCTGATTGCTGTTCTCGCATTTCAATCTCATTTTGTTTCTTTTTTCTCTTTTCATGGACAGATGGATAGCTCCGCTTCATATTGTCATCTACACACGCTGTAAAATGAAGCAGGGGAGGCGGGGCCTTGCGTAATTTGCGGGGCCCTATGCAACTTGCGTAATGAGCGTATACGGTAGGGCCGATCGGCTCTGCTTTTATGATACCTGACTGACACATGATCTCCTGCAACAATACAAAGAACTTCATATAAAATGTGTCGATTGGATAGACAAAGTCGACTTTTGTGGATCATCATGGCCTGTGTGCTTGTGTGCTTTGCATAGGTACATTCATAAAATTTTTTTTACTGCCATTAAGGTTTCTATTTAGTCTGACCGAAGGACACTTAAACAGTCTTGGTTAAGAATAAAAAGGTTTTCAGTGTTTCCATAACAGAACGAAGGGTCCCAAATATTCTTTTAGACAGCTAAGAATATTCTTAATTATCATAATAAACCTTAAAGAGACCCTTTTTTTTGCTAAGAGTGTAGCAAGGACAAGCACACATCTTTTATTTAATTTGTATGCTATTATGTTAAGGTTTCTAGGAACATTTTTGTAAAATACAGAAAATAATATTAATAGATTTTCTTGTTCTGCTAAAATATTACGATTTTTTTCATTTATATTTCAGACCCGAGCTGTTATTTTTCATTTGTTGTTTTGTCTACCTTTGCCCCTTTAAGCCATACTTTTCCAAATTGACTTTGCTGTTCTTATTCCTCGTGGCTGAGATTGTGTGACGTTACTCACCACTGAGCTAAAAAGAAGGTGTGTGAGAGATCAGTCACTTGCTGTTTGAGCTTGTTTACCCAGGTGATGCTAACCTCTGCTCATTAAAGCACTGCCCAAGGCCCAGTATAGTCTCAAATATCACATCGTCTCATGGATACACAATAGTGCATAGAACAATGATATGCTAAAAGGCTTTGTGAGCTCATTCTGAATAATGAAAAAAAATGCCATAGGGGAAATATTTTCTGTTTGCATCTTCTAACTTGGATGGATGAATCATCTTTATATCACTAATGGATTTTTGTGCCAGAAATGTATTCTGTATTGCAGTAGCATGTAACATGGAGCTTCTTTACAGAAGATGTAATGGGTCAAGGGAGAATGGTGTTGACCTGGTCATAGTCACATTTTAATCAATTCACCAGAATTTGGTCCGAAAGGATTTGAGGCTGTCGATTTTGACTGGTACCCAGCTGGTCTCAGATTGCATATCTCACTCCATTTTCATTTCATGGTGCATTATTAATTGTAGAGAATAGAACCAGTTTTGTATCACAGTTCTCACAATGAAATATAAATGACCTGACATTCTTTCTTTATTAAAACTTACATACAGTAGACATACTTACCAAATAGAGACTTTTTAATAAACAGGGTGATTCCTTTTATGCCAACATTTTTTCTGGATATTGCTGCCCTGAATTACAATAAGCATGGGTCAAAGGTCTGATCAATATTTCGGACATCATAAAGACCAAAGCACACCAAGGGACTGGCCACAGAGGTTCCCACAGTTCAGTGTGTGAAGGAACACCATCAAGTGGAAGCTATTGGTGGACCACTCAAAGGTGCTAATGCCACCAATACACCCCGAATTCAGCTTTGTGAAACAATTTGTCACATATTTGTCACATAACAATCTGTTCAAGTATTTTCAAGACTTCTTCTTCAAGCAGGTTTGTTGCTCTGGTTTGGGCTTCCTGGACAATCACAAAGCCAAACTAGGATGAGATTGTTGAGACTCTGGTGAGGAACTACATCACAATAGGCTGTAGGATATCTTTTATAGTCCACAGTCCACTAGAGTAACTGGAGTTTAAATAACATTACTAAGAAAAATATAATGAGAACATGTTGAGAGATGTAATTTGTAGGCTGCTTCAAGAAAGTCATTTACAATATAATTTTAAAACTTGAAAACTACTAACCTCTAAATATTTTGCAGATATTCTTATAATACGTATATAGAAATACTGGTTAATTTGGATACATATGTTCTTGTTTGTTTCTAGTTTTATGTAAACAAAAATATATTTCAACAGTAAAATAAAAGATAAACTAACATGCTTCTCAAACAACTGCACGTTATGTGTGTAGAGGAAGGCTGCTCCAGTAGTGAGCATCTATAGGCTAGCAAACTCACTTTAAACAAATCATTTATGTCAATATGCAGATATAAAAATCCATATGGCATATAACTCCAATACATTTTACTGCAGAAAACTTTTCTGGCATCATAGTGTCATAATGAGCACAAAAATATCTAATCCAGAGTCTTGTTTTAGTCAGCATACCTTCATACGGTTAGACTGGATTTGTGCAGCTGGCTAAATGACAGATAGCTGCTGAGCTGCTAATTAACAGAGCACCTTCACAAGGATGTCAGTGTTCAAAAGGAATGCTGACATACTGCTAATTATTGCCCCGGTTCAGAGGACATTATTATATTTGCTGGTGTTTTACAAAAAAATCCTGGCCATTTCAGGGTCAGAAGCATTTTTCCAATTACATGAATACTTTGCACTCACTGTGTGACAGGTAAAGAGAGAGTGTCAGGAAATAACTACAGTGGAAGTGTGGTGACAAACTTGGTAGCAGCTCTGTAGTACTAGATTACACTGAAAGCTTAAGTTCTCCCCATGTTACTGACTCCCAAAAACGTGCCTGTAGGTGCAATGGTTATGATAAATTGTTGAACAGATGTAAACAGTATATGATACAGATGTGATACAGTATAGTAGAAACCCCAAAGTGAAGCATGGTGGTGGGTGCATCATTGTGTGGGTATTGGATAGTCCTAGAAAAAGGGCAAACCTAGAAGAGAACTCAGTCTAGTCTGAAAAGACTTGAGACTGTTCTGGAGGTTCAACTTATAACATGATAACAACCTAAAGCATACTGCCAAAGCTACACTGGAGAGGCTAAAAACAGTACCTTTTGTATCTGTTTAGCATATTATCATATGTTCATTCTGAATCATTTTAGGTGAATCATTTTTAGACAATATCCAGGATGACAGATGAACAAGATTCCCAAATTTGTTGTTCTATGATAAGTCTGATAGTAGATACTAACTTGAATGTGGCAGGTTAAAACACAGTTAGGGCAGTATTTCGTTGCAGTGTGTGTGTGTGTGTGTGTGTGTGTGTGTGTGTGTGTGTGTGTGTGTGTGTGTGTGTGGAGGCAGCAATGACTCATAATATTAAAGTGAAGAGTTACAGTACTTGTCTTTTCCTTCATTGGCCTGTAGAAATGGTCAGTCTGGCTTGTCAATCTGTCTGTGTTATGGTCCTGACTCGTAGTGGTATTTTCTGGTAAAACAGCAAGCAAGCAAGCAAGAAGACATTGGAACAGAGAAAGAAAGAAAGAAAGAAAGAAAGAAAGAAAGAAAGAAAGAAAGAAAGAAAGAAAGAAAGGTAGAAAGAAAGAAAGAAAGAAAGAAAGAAAGAAAGAAAGAAAGACATTGGAACAGAGAAAGATAGAATGAAAGGCACTGTGGCAGAGAAAGAAAGAAAGAAAGAAAGAAAGAAAGAAAGAAAGAAAGAAAGAAAGAAAGTGGAACAGAGAAAGAAAGAAAGAAAGAAAGAAAGAAAGAAAGAAAGAAAGAAAGAAAGAAAGAAAGAAAGACATTGGAACAGAGAAGGATAGAATGAAAGGCACTGTGGCAGAGAAAGAAAGAAAGAAAGAAAGAAAGAAAGAAAGAAAGAAAGAAAGAAAGAAAGAAAGAAAGAAAGAAAGAAAGACAGAAAGAAGACATTGGAACAGAAAAAGATAGAATGAAAGGCACTGCGGCAGAGAAAGAAAGAAAGAAAGAAAGAAAGAAAGAAAGAAAGAAAGAAAGAAAGAAAGAAAGAAAGAAAGAAAGAAAGACAGTGGAACAGAGAAAGGAAGAAAGAAAGAAAGAAAGAAAGAAAGAAAGAAAGAAAGAAAGAAAGAAAGAAAGAAAGAAAGAAAGAAAGACAGAAAGAAGACATTGGAACAGAAAAAGATAGAATGAAAGGCACTGCGGCAGAGAAAGAAAGAAAGAAAGAAAGAAAGAAAGAAAGAAATGGCAGTAGACAACAGATAATAATAGAATAGAATAATTTTAAATAATACATAATCAATTACAGTCAAGCACAAAGAAGTGCACAGACAGAATGCTAAATTTTATATTGTATGCAAATGTAGTGTATTGTTTCATTTGTATCCATGACAACATTGACATCTTTTTTTGCATATTCATAATCCCATAGCAATAAATCCATTAAAAGTTTAAAACTGACTCTATATCTATAAAAACAACAATTATTGATGATTGTAGTTAGCAATTTTAGTGAAACTTTTGAAACTTCAAACCCTGAAATATGTGAATATCAGCGCTAGAATTGGGCAGAACTATTTGAATATCATCCTGAAATGATTCAATGTGTGCCACTATGTGGAAGCGCTCCAAGTACTTGAGATAGTCTTTAGACGCTGTTTAAAGTCAGCCAGTGACTCAGCTGTTCAGATTTTTAAGAGAAATTCATTCTGGTTCCAGATCAGAGAAAAGTCTTGATGTATGCCTTCCTTGTACCTTGAGAGATGATGGGACCAGTCGAGCATTGCTAGTGGATCGGAGGGAGCATGGAGCAGTGTGGGGTGTAGTAAGTGTTTTGAGATAAATGGGTGTTGGTCCATTTTTGCCTTTAAATCTGATCCAGGCAGCTATAGGAAGCCAGTGGAGTACTTTAATTCTAATTTAATTTAATTCAGTTTTATTTTTTAGAACTTTTAACAATGGAATTTGACACACAAATGATAAAAAATGATCAAACTTTAAACTGAATTATATTTCTCCCTAATGAGTAAGCTAGAGGCAATAGTGTCAAGGAAAAGGTCTATGAGATAACATTAGACAGAAACTTTTTGAATCAAAACTGATTGTGGAAATTGCAGTCCAAAGCTATCTATATGGTCTCTACATGGTACTACCCTCAGCAGTATTGTGTACCTCCAGACTGTCCATGTGGGGCCTTCATCAGCAGCGAGCAACCATCAAGTGATGATACGCCAATCATGAGTAGGGCATCAGAACGGATCTTGCAGATCTTTTTGAGATTCACTTGAGATATTATCTGCACTGGATTACATATAGCAACCCTAACCCTAAGTATAAACCTGCCCCTTCCCATCAGCATGAGTCTCAGTCACTAACACAACCACTAAGTCACTTTGGGTCATATATTTTATATAAAATAAATCCATAATTAGTGGTGAAGTTTCCCTGTCTATGTCAAGATCTTTACTAAAACCACTTAGATTCTCCCTCTGCCCTTCATGAGTCAAATATAGTATCTCATTAATTGATTAAAAATCTCATCGTCAATCATTTCTAGTTAATATCTTGTTTTTTTCCCCCTAATTTTAGTTATTCAATTGATTCAATCAGCTTAAATTACAATACAATTAATTTGTCTGACATTATTAGTATGAACTTGAGCTACATTTTCTTTTTTTTTTCTTTTTTTGGCGTAACGTTAGTTTAATAGTTCAGATTTTTCAGCACTTGCTTAATGGTTCCCTACTGCACAACTAGTTGGTAGAAAGAAGACTAAGCCATGTCATCTGACAGTGGTAATGGCTGTGTTCGCTTTGTTCATCTACCCTCTGCCAGCCCACACTAGGATATGC